>NW_025934192.1:0-434 GCF_000764305.2 Hyalella azteca | reverse complement strand
TGCTGCTGCTGCTGCCACTGCTGGTGCTTGTTAAGCAGCTCAGACGTTCACTTCACGGACGTTTCAGTCTTTTGGCTTTGTTGCTTGTATTGTTCTGTGTGCATGTAGATACGCTGCCATGTGTAGGTTGTATTGTGTGCACATATGTTCTGTGTAGACGTTTTGTGTGCATGTGTTGAGCCGCTGTTTATCCAGTTCGCCGTTTAGTGCTCTGTTTTAATAGAGGCCTGTTGATCTTAGGTCTGTTGAGTTTGTTGGAGCAATCAGCTGTTCTCAATAATAATATTGAAGCTTCAACAGGTTATCAACAGGTTATTAACAGGTTATCAACAGGTTATCAACAAGTTATTAAAAGGTTATCAACTGGTTACGCTTTATTCACCCTTATCTCTGTTGACGCTGAAATTGTCAACAGTTCAGCTCCCTGTTTGATC
>NW_025934191.1:0-657 GCF_000764305.2 Hyalella azteca | reverse complement strand
AGTGATATACTGTGAAGTGATGCTGGTGCAGTATATAGTGATATACTGTGAAGTGATGCTGGTGCAGCATATAAAGTGATATACTGTGAAGTGATGCTGGTGCAGTATATAGTGATATACTGTGAAGTGATGCTGGTGCAGTATATAAAGTGATGTACTGTAAAGTGATGCTGGTGCAGTATATAAAGTGATATACTGTAAAGTGATGCTGGTGCAGTATATAAAGTGATATACGTACTGTAAAGTGATGCTGATATACTGTAAAGTGAAGCTTGGTGCAGTATATAAAGTGATATACTGTAGACAATTGCTGGTTCAGAGATCTCAGCACTCTCATTAATGTACTTTGCATCACATCAGTGTTCTTCACATTGTATCAGTCTATTTGGCACTCCAGCAATGTACTCAGCATTTTATCTTAAATGATAATAATCTTAAATTTTTGTCCACACGTAATAACAAAAGATATAAAACTGTGCGAAGTAAGAACTGATTCGCAGATTGGAGACTCTAAATGAAACCTAGCAATCTAGATTCATTTTATATCACTCACCTCATTAAAAATAGCATCCAGTTTATTTTCGCTCTCCCCGAAATATTTACTGAAAATATCAGCTCTGGTTGCAGTCTTCACAAGTAAAGAGAATTTCTCAGCCA
>NW_025934190.1:49047-69181 GCF_000764305.2 Hyalella azteca | reverse complement strand
GCGGGCGCTGCTGATGTTCAAGTGGCTGATGACATCACCGTTCGCAGACACGAACTGACCGATCAGCAACCTGGTGAATATGACGATCTCAGATGCGTGTCATGACGTTGTCATGGCGGCGAGGTGCGGAAATTCATATCAAGAGTCTTGTAAGTTACCCAGTTACTACTTGGGTGGCAAAGACGTTGTATTAGCAGCTAAAATCATCAGTGATTAACATTTAATAGTACAAAAGATGTCCAGGACGATTCACAACGACGAATTTTTACATGGAGGTAGCTAGGGATCTATACAAGAGGAATGACATTATTAGAGTAATCGGATTAATGCATGGGGCTCGATGTTATATGCACATTATTCACAACATTATCATTAATATAATTATTGTTATCGCTCAAGCTGTTCACAATTACTGGAACATTGTAACCGGCTTTAATAGAGGAGGAGGCTTGCTTCGAGGTAGAGAGTTTGTGCTAAGTTAAAATTGGAACAATGTAACTGTGTTATGATCGTGTTAGTTAACGAAGTGTTATCAAGTTTACTTGAGGCCACGTTTTGTTTCCATACAGCGGTACCAGTTTCGAGAGGTAGCCTCAATGGATGGAATGAAACTGGCAAACATTTGAACAAGAGAAACGGAGCCGATGATTAAAATCTCTAGAGTCCATAATTGTGCTCTTTTTTTTATATTACTGCTGCTCGCTCTGGATGGCATTCAGGGAAAGTGCGACGAGTCAATTTAAGGCAATCCAGCAAACTTCACATCTACGATAAGTAGGATGAGGGAGCTGGCCAAAAAAGACGGAACTGCCCGGTCTTTTGAAGATTAAGCACACGAGACTGTGTGTACCCACTGGAGAAACAATGGTGAGGTATGTGATCCGGTACATATGGAAGTTCATATCCGTGTTGGTCTCTAATTAAGTGTTCATATCCGTGTTGGTCTAATTTCTAATTAAACATTCAGAATCAAGATACTTTGGAGTGAGAGGTGGGGGAGAGGATGTTCAATGGCTAGCCGATACAGCTGAGAGGGGAGTAGGGAGGGATTACCCCAATTTGGACCATTTAGAAACGACTGGATATCTTCTTGAGCACATTCTAGAATCATCTGCGTCTGCCTCACTAATATCAGCAAGAAGCAAGAGACAGCATCTTGCATCAGCTCGCCTAAATAAGGGCAGATGCATGGCCGCCGCATTCAACGTGACCGCAACGTTTCGTCTTCCGCCGTCCCCTGTGAGACGACGGAAGACGAAAGCGGCGCATCAGAGTGGTCGTAAAAGTTGATGTCAAAAGTTGCTGTGTGGACAACCCAGTCAAATACCCTTGCCATAGTCAGAGCTGAGCAGCGCTACTTTTAAATGTAGCGGCCGCTACCGCTACATGCTCTAAATGTAGCGGGCGCTTCCGCTACCGCCACACCCACTAGATTGTAGCGGGCACTACCGCTACCGCTACAGTAAAATGTAGCGCCGCTACATTAGCCGCTACAATGGCCAAAATTATTGGAAATCTCTAAATATTTATTGTTCTGCTATTGGAATTTACTCATAAACATTTATTGATAATAAAACATTTTTCAAAAGATATCAATGCAACTTTATTGCAATTAACCTAACCGAAATAGTTTAGGTTAGATACAGTAAATAAAAGTTAGTTATTTTTATGTTTTACCTTCTCTACATGGATGTCTACATTAATTTACCAATCTAAAAAATTGTCCACATATACATACAAAAAATCAGTCTTTTATTTGTATATATATGTGGATAATTATTTAGATTGGTAGATTAATGTAGATATCCATGTAGGGAAGGTGAAACATAAAAATAACTGTGTAAAATAACTGTAAGCAAACTGAAGTTAGGTGGCTAATGTCCATGATGTGGTCGTGGACATGTGGTGGCAGCTGGCACGGAACAAGAACAAGTGGTAACTGGTAACAACTTAACAAGTAACAACTAACATGTTGACACTAGTAACAGGCTGAGGTTGACAACATTACACCGAAATCTTTCGTACAGTTTTATTCTGTAATTTATAGCTGGTTTTTAAATAATATTTGATACTATTAAGTAAAATGTAAAGGCTTTATCTATAAATGTAGCGGGAGCGCTGTAGCGGCAAAACCTCGTATCGCTACTTAAATATGTAGCGGGCGCTACCGCTACCGCTACAATTGCTTAAATTTAGCGCCGCAACCGCTACCACTACTGGAAATGTAGCGGCCGCTACATGTAGCGCGCTACTGCCCACCTCTGGCCATTGTGCCGACGATTGAATTCTGAATTGCTGTTGTGAGCGTTTATAAACAGCATGCACACCTCAAATAGGGATTAATGATTTAATCTATTTTCAATTAGGAAAATTTATATTTAAAAATAAATAGATATACGTAAAATTTTTAGAATATCCTCGAAACCCGAAATGAAAACCAATGCGTGATATGATTAAGAATTGTGATTGCAATATTAATATAATCGATCCTTGAATTGTCCTGATATGTAAGCACAAGCAGGTAGATTTATTGAGCAACTGACGATCTATCACTTATTTTACGCTCCTAATCGACAGCCTCTCTGTTAAAATCAGAGGCACCGGATAGAGTCGTATCATTGTCATTCACCCGACGGCCATTCACCGGCCACCTGCAGCTCTGAAAAGATACACAACCCATCGATGATAAATCTGGTTTGTCATTTTGATGGTAGTGGAAGGCCTTGACCCAAAAATTTACTGCGGCTCCCGCTTAAAAACTTTGCCATTCAGTCCTTTAATTTTGCTGAGCGCCAGAAAATCTCGCGTGAGAACCTGTCCACATGTGGGCATCGCGGGGTAGAAAAGTTGCCCGCCTCAGTGGAAGGCGGTCCAGTAACATGGAGTGAGGGGACCAGAGAGTCTGTTTGGTGATATGGGCAGTGCAACAACTGCACGCAGACAAAAATAGAGGAAAAATTCAAATGTATTAAAACAAATTTAAAATAGCGAACAGGGTCGCTATGTAATTTGCTCCACTATTAACAAAAACCGCTGCATCAACTTAGAAACATAACCAGGCATATCAACATGGGCAATAAATAAGCAAATCATTATGTCAATAACAACAACATTAGCAACACTTATGTGAATAAATGTCACTCCAGCTCCCACGTGAGCACCAGCACCTTCAGAAGCACCAGCACCATCAAGAGCACCAGTACCATCAGGAGCACCTGCACCATCAGACGCACCACCACCAGCAGCACCAGCACCACCAGCAGCACCAGCAGCACCAGCAGCACCAGCAGCACCAGCACCTGCCTGGTCCGTAATTTGCTAGGCATTTTATGACTGAACATATGCTCCTGCATAGCTTCGTCTAGTCTGTTCTTGAAGGCGTTCATACTCGGAGCGAATTGTTAGTGTAACCTCAACGTGGCAGTTACACATAGAAATGCAGATTAAGCGAATTATTGACTAAATATGTCTTCAAACATGTGCCAGTAATGTAAAAAATTTATAATCTGAGCTGATATTGGAGCAAATATTTAATCTAAAATTGAATTGCCACTACTGCAAAAACTGTTTTTATTAATTTTAGTCAACTATTTAGTTCCGTCAAAAATTTGGAAATGTAGATTTTTAAAAAACTTGGAATGTAGATTTAGAAAAAAATTTCAAAGCAACTTCATCTATGGTGAAAGTCAAAGACTAATATGCCTACGATACTAACACCCCTGAATTAAAGTCTCCTAAAAAAACAAATTTATTTAACGAACAAAATGAGCGCATACTAAGCGGAATAAAATTTTGCCAACTAAGCCATACAAAAAAGTAACAACTTTATGCAATAATAATTAACTGAAAATGAGATCAATATTTTTATCTCCATAAGTTTACTAAATTAACGAAACTTTCGAAAAGCATAATAGGCCTTAATGTAGCTAGGCTGGCAACTAGCAGGCATGACATACCTGCGACAGAAAGAACCGCTGAGGAGAAGGTGGTGCCGGCAGCGTTTGTGGCGGCACACGTATAGTTCCCAGAGTGCTCGGCCATGGCTTTGTCAATGACGAGGAGCGACGTGAACTGACTCATGTGCCTGATGTGAACGCCAGGAACTTCGAGGACGTCGATGAAAGCGTCGTCTAGATGGGCGTTGAAGCTTCCTATTTTTGATGAATCGTAATTGGTGTAAAACGCACCCGATGCGTAAGGGGGTTCAGGAGCGTGAGCATTGGAACCTAATNCGGCGCCCGCGCTGTTGTGGGCGACGCACTCGTAGCGCCCACCGTCGCCCACGCGGGCGCTGCTGATGTTCAAGTGGCTGATGACATCACCGTTCGCAGACACGAACTGACCGATCAGCAACCTGGTGAATACGACGATCTCAGATGCGTGACATGACGTTGTTATGGCTGCGAGGCGCGGAAATTCAGACCAGAAGTCTTGTAACTTGCCCAGCTACTAGTTGGGTTGCAAAGAAATTGTATTAGCAGCTAAAATCATCAGTGATTAACATTTAATGGTACAAAAGATGTCCAGGACGATTCACGTACAACGACGAATTTTACATGGAGGTTCTTAGGAGTAAATGGAATAGGAGTGACATTAGGGGAGTCATTGGGTGAGTGCATGGGCTCGCTGTTATGCACATTAATGACATTATTCACAACATCATCAATAAAATCATTATCGTTATCGCTCAAATTGTCCACAATTACTGGAACATCTTAACCGTATTGCGGCTTTAATGGAGGAGGAGGCTTACGTCGGCTTGGTGAAATTGTGCTTTGCGAACGTAATTGCCAGAGTTAACAACGGGAAGATAATCAGAAAAAGAAGGATTCTGGGGTGGGTAAAATAAAGCTTGGAAGCATGTATTTACAACTTTCTTCTTGGTTGTTGAAATTAGAGACTCAAAATCGAGCGAGGCGAGAGTGGAAATAGGAGTGCCTGAACATCATTTCCAACTATATTCTGCATCGACCTCATCGATTCGAAACTGACCTAAGCATCTGCATTATCATTTGCAAAATAAAAGAATGCTGATTAGGATTATAGTAAAACTGGCATTCGAGAGGATTTTGGGAGCTATTTCGATAATCTGCAACAGAACCAAACTGCATAACCTGAAATTCAATCTTGAGAACAGCCTAAATTCTTCTTGAGCACAATTCAATTCTTGAGCAGAGCCTAAAATCATCTGCGTCTGCCCCATTATAATAACAGCAAGAAGCAAGAGACAGCATCTTGCATCAGCTCGCCTAAATAAGGGCAGATGCATGGCCGCCGCGTTCAACGTGACCGCAACGTTTCGTCTTCCGCCGTCCCCTCTGAGACGACAGAAGACGAAAGCGGCGCATCAGAGTGGCCGTAAAAGTAGGTGTCAAAAGTTGCTGTGTGGACAACCCAGTCAAATACATTTGCCATAGTGCCGACGATTGAAGTCAGAATTGCTGTTGTGAGCGTTAATAAACATCATGCACACCTCAAATAGAGATTGAGTATTTAATCTAGTGTCAAGTAGGAAAAATTTTATTTGCGAAGAAATATATATGCATAAAATTTCTAGAATGTCCTCGAAACCCGAAATGAAAACCAGAGCATGATATGAGAATTCTGGTTGCAATATTAATATGATCAACCCTCGAATACGGTAGTCATAACATATTAGCACAAGCATGTCGATTTATTGAGCAACCGACGATATATCACTTATTCCACGTTCATAATCGGCAGCCTTTCTGTTAAATCATGGGCACCGGAAAATGATGTATCATTGTTATTCACCCGACGGCCATTCACCGGCCACCTGCAGCTTTGAAAAGATACACAACCCATCGATGATAAATCTGGTTTGTCATTTTGTTAGTAGTGGAAGGCATTGACCCAAAAATTTACTGCGGCTCCCGTTTAAAAACTTTGCCGCTCAGTCCTTTAATTTTGCTGAGCGCCAGAAAATCTCGCGTGAGAACCTGGCCACATGTGGGCATCGCGGGGTAGAAATTCCATGAAATAAGCGGCAGGTCGCGCACTCCACGAAACAAGCGACAGGGTTCACAAATTAAATTGTGCGAAAACCTTTAACCACAGCGTTAAAGTACCGAATAATTTGGGATTACAATTAAAATAAATGAGATAAGACAATACAAAATTCATTAACATGAACTTCGCAAACTTTATTTAGCGCTTTTCAATTCAGTGGATGCGATGAAGCTCGACAGAAGCCTTCCTGTTAAATTGATTTTGTATTGAAAACGAACTCCGTGAATTCCAAAACGGATATGTTGATGAAAATCACTTGAAGAGCATATTAATTAAGGCGCTCTCGTTTTCAGAAGCAAGAAAAAATAATGGACGGAATATAGAACGCATTTTCTTGTCAGTTTAACTTCAGGATGCTAGCAAGCGATCACAAATGCAAAAAAATACCAGCAAAATCTTGAACGACGTATAATTATGGAAAATTATATTATTTTATAGATAAATTACAGTAAAGTATGACAACCAGTGCAGCAGTTATAAAATACAAAAGATCTACAAATTTGTAAAGGAGGACCCTGCAGCAGTGAAAAAATACAATTGTTATAAATATATGAATGGCCTTGGGTGGAAAAGCAAGATGAAGACGACATTATGTATATATAGCATCGCGTCGCGATGTAACTTGAGCACCGTGATTAATTGTATCAATTAGGAGGATGAAAATTCGTCATTATTTGCTTCATTAATCAGCATCCCGCGGCTGCCGTCTGGATGCTGCGGACCAAATCCTCGTTGGTGGGTTGCTCGTTGGATGAAATTTCACCCTGTGGTAAAGAGGAATTTAATTAATGTAATTTAAATTTATTATAATATAAATTTATTAATTTAATTACAATTTAATCTTCAACGTCTCAAGACTGTGGTAGAATCTGGGGAATATTTAATGATCGCTCCAATGAATTCCGTGGCATTCAGTGTGGATTCTATGATGACCACTTCCTGAGTTTGTTAATTCTGTGAAGTTGTCGAGGGTCAAAACGTATGGAATCTGCGTGCATGAGGCGAACAGTAATACAGTAGGATTTTGCAAGATTCTGATATTAAATCTAAAATAATAATATGTGATAAGCGATCAATCCTAGCAAAATTTTTGCAGAAATGAACCAATGATAATTTTGAAGGCCTCAGAGGCTCGACACGAAACTTTCTGTTCGTTAGAAAGAGCCTTAAGCTGCGTCCTCATTAGTGGTTGCGCCTGGTTAACGATCAGAGGTAATGAGATCGAACATTAAGCTCACGGAAATAGTGAATTTTGCTGGTTATTTCACGTTGTTTGCAAAAAATCTAAAAAAAAACAGCAATAGGTACATTTTTAGCGGGAAACCCGGCAAAATTACAAAGTTATTCAAAAAATGCAATTGAATGATTAATATGATTTTCGTGCAAAATGCAAGAAATATGAATTCATTTTAAAATACAACACGCTCATTTGGATAATTTTTTACCAAAGTATCAAAGTGTTACTTTAAAACATAACGCTCGGGTAGCCTTTATTTTTCATCCTTAAATTTTTATATTGCAGAAGAAATAGGAACTATAGAAAAATTCTGATTATTCGATCACAATTAAAAAAAATATAATTTACTCTGTCAGCAAAAGTCACCCTGAAAGTTTTGAGCTCGGCTCTGAAAGTTTCAAGCGACAAACATTTCAAGGAAAATGTGTTTAAAAAAACAGGCAAGTAAACTCGCGGCTGACACCCAGCAAGTGACTGCGCTTTGCCCTCTAGTACAGAGTCGTGAGCGCGGCACAGCTTCTCACAGTAAAAACGTTCTCCTTTCCACCTAACATCCTGCGAACCCACAACATGAACAAACTAAAACCCCTTCCTGCCTTCACAAAAACTGGGTAACTCATAGCTTAGACAATTGCGCTATAAACAAACAAGACATGGATTTTGTCTCTTGGTTGTAAAGGTATTGAGAAATTAATAGGGTTTAGGACAAAACAAACAACAGATTCATGTCGAGTTTGGAAAAACAAAGTTAGCTTAACTACATAACAAGTTTCATTGAAAATAAAACGCGAGCTTTACATTTTACTGCATTCATTTGTACCCTTAATTATTGGTCTGTTGCATAGTACCTTGTTACGTCACGAATTAAGGAAGTGTAGCAATTAGTTCCCTCAGTAAAACACGTGAAATATGATGCGCTATGTAGCTCATCGCGCGCAGCTCACCGTTAAGATTTAACCCCGACGTTGCCGAGCTGGTGTAATGCGGGGACTGATTATTGCTTGTTTTTTGTCTCCTTCAATAAATGTAAGCTTTATTGACCGTGATCAATTTTAACAGGGCCCAGAGCAGGGTGGCCCAGTGGTTACAGTTCATAGAACCAGTATTGTAGCAGAGAGGCGCGGGTTCGATCCCATGCAGCTCTGTGCGCCTGCAGTTTTTGGTCAGAATCGGCAAGGAGGCCGGGCGGTTAAGCACAGCAGAATTGGAGCAGTGAGTTGCGAGTTCGAGACCGCAAAATGCTGTGAATATTCTGCGATGTTAAAAATCAGCGACAGGCCTACGGCCTAATAAACGCTGAAACCGCTATTATTATTATTATTATTATTATTATTATTAGTATTATTATTATTATTTCTATTATTATTATTATTATTATTGTTATTATTAATGTACGAGGATTTGTGATCTAGTTCGTGTATGTAATTGTATTATTCGTAGTGGCGGGGATAGTTGCATGTTGCTGGTCAAATTTTTTCCAAAAAAAAAATAGCAAAATAAACGAAGGTACTGCCTTAGGGATTTGTTTTGTGTTTCGTTGAACGATTAATATTATTCCCAGGTAATAAATTCATTAATCACTTAACAGTTAAGTAAGTTTAGGATTAATGTCCGCAAAATTTTCTGTTCTTCATTATCTGTTTCACAGTTGGTTAAGAATTGCTGTTGTTTTCTAAACTGAAATTCATTCTATCGCAAGAAACCCATGTATTTACGTCTACAATTGAGGATAATCTGACGAACTTTTGATAAACCTGGCAGCTTCGACAAGACTTGCAGCTTCGCTGAACCTGCGGAATTTGATGAGCCTGCAAATTCTGGAGAAAATGGTCAGCTCGAAAGAAACTTTCTATTTTTATTAGAAAGCCTGGTGAATCTATATAAGATGTATGGCAAACTCTGGTCTTCAACGCTATATTCTAAACTTGAACTCGTTATGAATTATTGTCCCGCTAATTACTTTATATCTAAGATCTTTTCACGCTGAAACAATTGAAATTGGCTGCCTTTACATTTAAATAATACATCCGAGCTTGCTAATGTTTCACATTTTATGAACGTAAGTGACCCGTATTCAGGAGCGCTCGTATCATTCAACTGTGGCAAGGTTTCTCAGATCCAAAGGTGAATAGAGGGTAGCGTATTAATATATTCATGATTCAGACGAGCGTAATAATTGTGATATGATTTCAATAATTTAAAGCGTCACAAATGAAGTCCCATAACAATGCCGGGAGAAAATGGAAAAAATTATTAATTATTTCTAAATTTGTGGTAAACTATTTAATAAATTTAATTTAATTAATACATTTATCGTTCTCCTGTGACGCGAACAAACAAATTCTGAATTAAAGAGGAACAGAATAATGAGAGAAATTTCCAAGAAATTGAATTCTTCGAATCCCAAACGAATTCTTGTCCTAACAAATTCTCCAAGCAGCCAGAATATTGAATTGAATGCAAGTTAGAACAAATATATTATTCCTAGCGTTCCCTACATAAAGTTAGTAAATATTATTTCAAAATTGTAACCATGATTTAGCACTGGATTTCACATATAAAAAATAGTTGAAAAATGCTTGAAATATGTTGCGGTTTTACAGCAAAAGTTTCTCTCCTCACTGAACTTGGACGGGATTTTTTAAGACAAGTTGACAATTTTTTAAAACCAGCCCAACAAGCACGTTGAATTAACTTCTAAACTACTGCTAACTACTTAATTAACTAATGAGAAAATTATATTCGTCTCTAACTAAAGCGTACTTCGGTTTACTGTCCCAGATATTTGGTAATTAACACATATATAGTTCATGCACTGGCTGTTTTCGAACCGATCCTATAGCTCCTTGCATGTCGTGTCAAAGAAGGCTTTTTGGGGTCGGAACTTTTTTTTCTGGCATCGAGTCACGAAGGTTCGAAAACACGCAGACTGAAACTGTTCTTGTGTTTTACAAGTCAATTTCCTTCTTAAAAAATTCCTGCATTCTATTTTGTGAAGTGACCGACTGAACAGTACGTCCGCGGCTGCTGCGTCTTTCAGATAACATCATCATTTCCACACTGCTGCTGCCCAATGATTTTAAGATTTGTTAATTTTATATTCTTACTTTTTTAATCACTCTGATAATCATTATTTCAATTTTTCAAGCCATTTTGGTGTCGCGTAATTCCTGGATTAAAATTTTATCGCAGCGCGATTCAGGAATTCTTCAATGAAAATGAATATTCATTGTGAAAATAGTTCCATAGTATAAGTTTCAACTTCATAATTTATCCGACATATCTGAGTATAAGATAGGTGGAATATAATTTAAAATTTTTATTTCTTGCTACGTGGCTATTGAAATCGCTACGAAAATACACCAATTGTACAAGAAAATGAACCAATAAAAAAAATGATACAGCAAACTAAAAAATATACCAATTGTACCAAGAGCTGCGGCATCTTTCAGATTATGCTCCAAGCTGCTCCATCTCTCTTGCGTAAAATTAATGTTTAATAGAATAGAAAAGCTGAGGCACAATTTTAGTCAGATTTTTAGTCGGATTGTACACCGACGCGAAACTTGCAGTGGAAAGTTGAAAGCTAGAGCACACATCAATTTTACCTGCACACACCCGCTCTCTAAAACAAGCCCGCAGGTGCTTTCTAGAGCAAACAACGACCCCGACTTCATTGTAACTCAGGTGAACTTATCGGCAAAGTTCTCCGTTGAAGAGTTTATGCAAGAGCTTGTCCAAGACAAGTTCTCTAAAGTTGTCTAAATTCAGAGCAGTAGCTGCTGAGTTTTATTATAACGATGCTGCCACTGCGGCCGATTGCATGAATAGTCGATGCATCTGAAGGACTTTTTGTCTCTGGTGATCACTGCGCTTTCTTTCAGAAGCGTCTTCTTGAGCACCATCAACAAACTGGTTTGTATTTGTTATGGCCTTTTTAACGACGGATTCGTAAGCAGCATCAAGACTGGAGTTGATAGTGCTACCTCTTAGGCTACTATAAAGTTTTTTAGTAACGCTATAGTATACAGTGTCGTTTTTATTCACTGAAATTCCCAAACTTGATGAGCTGCCGTCAGTTTGAAGAGCTCCAGTTTCTAACGTTGCTCTTTCCTCGCCTCCTTTGTAATCGGACCCTGACGCTTGCGTATCAATTGGACTTGTTCCATCAGGAGGACGAGAACCAAAGCCCGGACGTTCTTCTTCACCGTGGGCTACGCGAGTTGAGTGTTCATCGCCTACGGTGTGTCGACCGAACAGATCATGGGTGCGTGTAGTAGCTTGAGGATGACTCCACGCTGCGGAGATTTGGCTCGAAGAAGCACGAAGGCGCTGCACGGTGACGTATTTTCCAGTTTCTATGAATAAAAACTCAAACGAGTTCGCATATATGCTTGCAGAGTATAAGTTTTATTATTGTTTAGTTGGTAGAATAATAATTCAAACTTGAACGTTGTTTAATGAAATGCAATACATGATGTATTTAATTTCATTGTACGTCCTAATTAATTATAAGTTAATAATAATAATAATTATAAGTCTATAGGCAAGAACTTGATATACATGAAATCAGTTTTATAGTTACAAAAAAAAACGAATGACGTGGAATCTTATGGGCAGAGCGGAAATTTTTTCAAAATAAAAAGAAATTTTTTCTCGAATCACATGTTCGAAACAATACTGACAGATTCGAAGATGGACAGAATATTACATACAAGTGTTCACTCAGTGCTTTTATTTAGTAAGAATTGCAATTTCAGACGTATAAATACTTCCGGTCATACAACGATTGTGCAGTACATTCTGGATGTTGAATTCGGAATAAATTTCCGAGTTACAGGATGGAGACAAAAATAAGATGCGTAAAGGGAATGTAGGTAAACACTCGTAGTTAAATTTTAAGAACTATTGGTATCTTAATCATAGCAGAACCCACGTATGATCTTGCGCCAGGTGACAGAGGGCAGCGGGTTGCCCAGAGCCTCGCACGGCACCGAAACGTCGCTGCCCACGGCCACGCTCACGTCCTGTGGCTCCTGCAGCCATCGCNGGTGACAAATGATTAATTCCCAACGACCGTTTGCGTCTAAATGGGAAATCTGCGGATCGTAACAAGCGTCCGTCTTTGAGCCACGAGATGCGGATTGGGAGGTCCGCTTGCTCCACCATTGTCTTGAGTGAAAGGGTTTCGGCCTGGTGACAAATGATTAATTCCCAGCGAGCGTTTGCGTCGAAATGGGAAATCTGCGGATCGTAACAAGCGTCCGTCTTTGAGCCACGAGATGCGGATTGGAAGGTCCCCTTCTTGAACGACACAAGTGGCTTGCGCCCGCATGCCAGTGCGGGTTCCTCGAGTTATCATTACCGGTGCCAATCGCGGGGGAACTGCAACATCATAAAATTTTGAATGTGATATTTTGCTCTGATTACTTGATTCTGCTGAGAGTGTCATTGTCATGAGAATTCACTCATATGGAAAAGTCTTATGACTAGCATTTACTAAATCCGATTAAACTACAATGTTCGTGAGTTGAGAGTTGGCAGTTACGCGTTGATCAATGTTGGGGTTTGCAAAATTTACATGAATGACCTAGAATTTTCTGGCCGCGGGACTGACGAAGTCGTGATTGTCGACGCGACAACAGCTCCCGGTAAACGTATAACACAACACGTCGCTGAAAAACATTGTCAGCATCCAAGTCACTCAATTACACGCTACCTTTGACGGTCAACAGAAAGTCGCCTGTATCTGAACTGCCTCGGCGGCCAACGGCGGTGCAGGAGTAGTGGCCGACATCAGCGGTGGCTGACACTTGGCGGATGGTCAACCCACCGTCGCTGTCCACCACCTGGCGACGGGACACCGGCAACTCCACGCCATCTGTCCGGGAGTTCATTTACAAAGGACCTATCAGGACATTATTAAAATAGACAGAAGGTATCAGTTAAACCAATCTGAGTATTAATTTATTTCTCATTAGATGTAGAGAAACGAATCAAAAATGGAAAATTATCCATAGAATAATCATCAAAACTTTACTTTTCGTCTCTTTTTTTCAAATTAGGAAGCGCTTCTCACTCACTAGAAGAGAAAGCTATGCTACGTTTCTAATGCATCATCGTTCCCTGCTCATTATCTTCAACCTTCCAAGCGGCAAATACGAACCTTTGATCCAGCTGATACGGGTGATGGGGTGCCCCCCAACGGGACACCACACAGAGAAGTCCTCTCCCGCAATAGCGGTGAAGGGCCCCATGGGGCGCACCGTGGGGGGGCCGTAGACGTTGAGGCGGGCCGAGTGGGCGTCGGCGCCCGCGCTGTTGCGGGCGACGCACTCGTAGCGCCCACCGTCGCCCACGCGGGCGCTGCTGATGTTCAAGTGGCTGATGACATCACCGTTCGCAGACACGAACTGACCGATCAGCAACCTGGTGAATATGACGATCTCAGATGCGTGACATGACGTTGTTCTGACTGCTAGGCGCGAAAATTCGTACCAGGAGTCTTTTAAGTTGTCCAGCTACTACTTGGGTTTATTGCAAATACGTTGTATAGGCAGATGAAATCATCAGTGAGTGACATCAAATGGTACAAAAGATGTCCAGGACGATTCACAACGACGAATTTTTAAACGGAGGTAGCTAGGGATCTATGCAAGAGAAATGACATTATTAGAGTAATCGGATTAATGCATGGCGCTCGATGTTATATGCACATTATTCACAACATTATCAATAATATGATATCATTATTTTTATCGCTCAAGTTGTCCACAAATACTGGAACATTGCAACCGGCTTTAATAGAGGAGAAGGCTTGCTTCGAGATAGAGAGTTTGTGCTAAGTTCGCAATGGGACAATAAAACTTTGTTATGATAGTGTTAGTTACGAAGTTAACTAACACTATCCGTCGTTAAGTTTACCGTCGTTAACCGAACCGAACCGTCGTTAAGTTTACTTAAGGCCACGTTTTGTTTCCATACAGCGGTACCAGTTTCGAGAGGTAGCCTCAATGGATGGAATGAAACTGGCAAACATTTGAATAAGAGAAACGGAGCCGATTATTAAATTCTCTGGAGTCAATAATTGTGATCTTCTTTCTATAGTACTGCTGTTGCTCGCTTTGGATGGCATTCAGGGCCAGTGCGACGAGCCAATTTAAGGCAATCCATCAAACTTCATATCTAGAATAAGTAGGATGAGGGAGCAGGCAAAAAAGATGGGAATGCCCTGTCTTTTGAAGATTATGCACACGAGACTGTGTGTACCCACTGGAGAAACAATGGTGAGGTATGTGATCCGGTACATATGGACGATCATATCCGGATTGGTCTTTAATTTAGTGAAACATTCAAAATAAAGATACCTTGGAGTGAGAGGTGGGGGAGAGGATGTTCAATGGCTAGCCGATAGAGCTGAGTGGGGAGTAGGGAGGGATTAACGCTTGGGACCATCTATAAAAACGACTGGATATTTTCTTGAGCACATTCTAAAATCATCTGCGTCTGCCTCACTAATATCAGCAAGAAGCAAGAGACAGCATCTTGCATCAGCTCGCCTAAATAAGGGCAGATGCATGGCCGCCGCGTTCAACGTGACGCAACGTTTCTTCTTCCGCCGTCCCCTGTGAGACGACGGAAGACGAAAGCGGCGCATCAGAGTGGTCGTAAAAGTAGATGTCGAAAGTTGCTGTGTAGACAACCCAGTCAAATACCCCTACCATAGTGCCGACGATCAAATTCAGAATTGCTGCTTTGAGCGTTTATAAACATCATGCACACCTCAAATATGGATTAATGATTTATTTTAATCTATCGTCAATTAGGAAAAATTAAATTTACAGAGAAATAGATATGCATACAATTTCTAAATGTCCTCGAAACCGGAATGAAAACCAAAGCGTGATATGAGAATTCCGATTACAATATTAATATGATCGACCCTCGAATAGTCATAACATATAAGCAAAAGCAAGTCGATTTATTGAGCAACCGACAATATATCACTTTTTCCACGTTCATAATCGACAGCCTTTCTGTTAAATCAGAGGCATCGGATAGAGTCGTATCAGTGTCATTCCTTCAACGGCCATTCACCGGCCACCTGCAGCTCTGAAAAGATACAAAACCCATCGATGATAAATCTGGTTCGTCATTTTGTTAGTAGTGGAAGGCCATGACCCAAAAATTTACTGCGGCTTCCGTTTAAAAACGTTGCCACTCAGTCCTTTAATTTTGCTGAGCGCCAGAAAATCTCGCGTGAGAACCTGGCCACATGTGGGCATCGGGGGGTAGAAAAGTTGCCGTCTCAGTGGAAGGCGGTCCAGTAACATGGAGTGAGGGGACCAGAGAGTCTGTTTGGTGATATGGGCAGTGCAGCAACTGCACGCAGACAATAATAAAGTGGAAAACTTCAATTGAATAAAAAGAAATTGAAAATCGGTAAGTGAAAGTAGTGAACCTAGTCGCTATGTAATTTGCTCCACTATCAACAAAAACCGCTGCATCAACTTAGAAACATGACCAGGCATATGAACTTGGGTATTAAACAAGCAAATCATTATGCCAATAAAAACAACATCAGCAACACTTGTTAAAAATGCCATACCAGCATCAAAATTAGCTCCATCACCATCAGGAGCACCAGCACCAAACTGTAACGAGGGTTCAGAGGAACTGTAACGATGGTTCAGAGGAACTGTAACGAGGGTTCAGAGGGACTGTAACGATGGTTCAGAGGAACTGTAACGAGGGTTCAGAGAAACTATAATGAGGGTTCAGAGGAACTATAACGAAGGTTCAGAGGAAGTATAACGAGGGTTCAGAGGAACTATAACGATGGTTCAGAGGAACTATAACGAGGGTTCAGAGGAAGTATAATGAGGGTTCAGAGGAACTACCACGAGGGTTCAGAGAAAGTATAACGAGGGTTCAGAGGAACTATAACGAGGGTTGAGAGGAAGTATAACGAGGGTTCAGATAAACTATAACGAGGGTTCAGAGGAACTATAACGAGGGTTCAGAGGAAGTATAATGAGGGTTCAGAGGAACTATGACGAGGGTTCAGAGAAACTGTAATGAGGGTTCAGAAGAACTATAACGAGGGTTCAGAGGAAGTATAACGAGGGTTCAGAGAAACTATAACGAGTGTTCAGAGGAACTATAACGAGGGTTCAGAGGAACTATAACGAGGGTTCAGCAGAACAAGGTAAGGGTTCAACAGAGTTACATAGAGCAAGGGTTCAGTACGCTTTTGTGTGGTATCTAACTCCGCATGCGTTGTAGAAATATCAGAGTGAGTAAAAGCATTTGCATTTGTGTAATTGTGCCGAAGATAGAAATATCGTCAAAACCAAGACCACCAAAAATGAAGCAATCTTGGCGTGAGTGGTAAAAATAACATAGAATGAAAATACATCAAGAAATATATAAGGAAATATACAAGGAAGAAATATAAGCATGAATGGGAGAAATAGCGAAGAAAGTATATCTAGTTTGTACATTTCTGTTAGAAACGTCATCATGGATGGCAATAATATCGCGGAGGTTCGATGACACGAATGTTTTGTAGGACATTTAACACCGGAGGAAGAGCACATTTAGTACAGCTTACAGTTTCAGAATTTTCTATATCATTTATAAGTTCGATCAACACATTCGGTTATTATATACATTGTTATCATTGGACATCAGTTTGAAATCTTATGGGGAAGTTAGGAGATTGTTCCGATCTAATTGCAGTGCTTCATGATTCCTACAAAATTTTTATGGTAATGACACATGGAAATATTTCACAGTTATTTAATTCAAGGAAGGAACGTCCTGCATAGAAACAAATTGGCAATAGCAGTAAGTTTGCAGGATTTTCTAAAAAAAATTTTTTTAATACCTCCTCTGTTGGTCTACAAAGTAAATGTACTCATAATGATTACCCTGAGGTGCATGGGATGACCGCCAGGCTTTTCCGGGTCCGTCGTAAAATGAAGAGGAATTGAACCCTCACTGGTCCCGACCCTGTTGGCAGCGGCAACCCTTACGGCGTAGCGGGTTGCCGGCTGTAACTCGGACAGTCGCACGCTCGCCTCCACTGAACGCGTCTCGTTGGAGACACCTGCGCCCGGAAGAATTTATGGCCCGATAAAGGAAAAATTGAAATCAGTCAAATTAATAGATTCTATCATATCCGGTGAAGGAAAAGAAATCATTGTCGAAAATCTCGATAAATCAAACTGAGCTGAAATAAGCAAAAAAAGAAATCGAGAGTATAAAATATACCAACGCAAACTGAACAGTCTTGGAGAGTAAAAAGTTTCTGGTTGTTTTAAATAAAATGTCAATAAGTTTGTTGAATGAAATCTGTGAGTAAAAACATTTTTATAAATTAAAGCATACGCGCATTCTGCGTGTGGGCATAGTAATTATATGATAATTATGTAAATATAAAAAGAAGAAATATGTAACACCCCCGTAACAACACGTACATCATCATTAAAGCTGGAATTTCAATTATCATTAAAGTGAGAATAACAATTAAGCAGAGCCAAACAACGCGTAAGACATCATTAAAGTCGGAATAACAATTATGCAGGCCAAGTAACGAGGTCAACGAACCCTCGAGAGTGGTGATGGTGATGACGTAGGAGGTGACCAGCGCTGAAGGGGAGACGAGGGCGCTGGAGTCCTCCCACTTGAGGGAGACGGACCGCGGGCCGCTGCCCACCACGCGCAGCCCCACGGGCACAGCGGGCACGTCTGCCAACACAATTTATGTCAAACATCAATAATAATTAAAATAANGACAGGCGTCAGTTACTGAGACTGACAGGGGTCAGTTACAGAGACTGACAGGAGTCAGTTACAGAGACTGACAGGAGTCAGTTACAGAGACTGACAGTGGTCAGTTACAAAGACTGACAGGCGTCAGTTACTGAGACTGACAGGGGTCAGTTACTGAGACTGACAGGGGTCAGTTACAGAGACTGACAGGAGTCAGTTACAGAGACTGACAGGCGTACAACTGACAATCTGGGACTGACAACCAGTAAATGTACAATATACATATATACATTACCTTGTATTAGAAAAGTGCATTAACATCGACTTTTTACACCTTCAACAGCTAAATTGAAAATGAAACAGGAGAATCATTCTATGAATCTATCATATTTAGAATCCCAATATCTGAAAACTATGTGCATTAAGACGTCCTAAGAATATAAAAATGGTACCTCGGGTTGGCGATCAGTGACGTTGGAAGCCATGTGAGGGACAATGGGGCATCTCCCCTCGCCCGACATGTGAGGGTGACAGACTCCCCCACCTTACCCTCTACCTCCCACTCTTGGTTGGGGAACCATGGGGGTTCTGAAAAATACAGTAGATTTAATATTTTACCTGCCTCTAGGACACGGCATTACATGAATAGCTGTTTATTGCATTAATTTTTACGGCAAGCTCAATTTAAATTGAACATTCACAAATAAAACATCGATAAGTCACTCAGTCTTTAACACTTAGTCGCATTACACGGCATTACATGAATAGTTGTTTATTGTATTCAGTTATATGACAAGTTCAATTTAAATTGAAAATTCACAAATAAAACAGCAATAACAGTTGATAAGACACTCAGTCTTTAACACTACGTGCGAATAAGTTTTAAAGACTGAGTGTCTTATCAACTGTTATTGTTGCATCATTTTAGACAAGCGCACCGTTGACGTAGACAGAGACGAGCTTGCTGAGGTCTGAGCCCTCGCTGTTCGTAGCCTCGCACACGTAGCGTCCTGCAGAGCCTCGCGTGGCGTTGCGGATGACAAGCAAGCCCTCGTTGCTGGATGTGGCGCTCACGAACACACTAGCACTACGCTCTTCTTCGAACCGAGGTGCACCAGAACTAGTAGTGACAACGTCTTGTTCTGAACTAAAACTCTTGTCATCAACAGTTCGTTTAGTATCAAAGTTTGCGTCACTGACCTCTCTTTGTAAACCTTTTGTGCTGTAATCAACATTTCTAGAGCGCCCAAAATATGTGGTGTTTCTAGAAACTCTAGGAGCGATCAAATTAGCTTCACTGCGCTTTCTTTCAGAAGCGTCTTCTTGAGCACCATCAACAAACTCATTTGTAGTTGTTATGGCCTTTTTAACGACGGATTCGTAAGCAGCATCACGACTGGAGTTGATAGTGCTACCTCTTAGGCTATCATTAAGTCTTTTTGTAACTCTATAGTTGACAGTGTCGTTTTTGCTCACTGAAATTCCTAAACGTGATGAGCTGCCGTCAGTTTGAAGAGCTCCAGTTTCTAACGTATCTCTTTCTTTGCCTCCTGTGTTTACGGACGCTGACGCTTGCGTATCAATTGGACTTGCTCTGGCAGGAGGATGAGAGCCAAAGACCATACGTTCCTCTTCACCGTTGGCTACGCGAGTTGAGTGTTCATCGCCTACGGTGTGTCGACCGAATAGATCATGGGTGCGTGTAGTAGCTTGAGGAGGACTCCACGCTTCCGAAATTTGGCTCGAAGAAGAACGATGGCGCTGCACGGTGACGTATTTTCCAGTTTCTGTGAACAAAAACTAAAATGAGTCTTCATATTTGCTTGCAGAGTATAAGCTTCGCAAGTGATTAGATGTTGAATCTAATGTGTTGAACGTTGTTTTATCTAATGCACTGCATGATAGAGTTCATAATAATTTCATTGTTCACAAGGAATTTAAAAGCAAAGAAAACGCCAAGAAAATTCACCATATCGATTTTGAAAACGTTTCGGAGTCCAGCTCCATCATCAGTTCGACTAAACTAAAAATGAATAAAATCACTTTAAAAGTCAAAATTCAAAGACAGACATAAAACCTAAACAAGACCTA
>NW_025934190.1:0-48427 GCF_000764305.2 Hyalella azteca | reverse complement strand
GGACCCAACTCACGCGGTGGAGCGGTGAAGCACAGCACAGGGACCCAACTCACGCGGTGGAGCGGTGAAGCACAGCACAGGGACCCAACTCACGCGGTGGAGCGGTGAAGCACAGCACAGGGACCCAACTCACGCGGTGGAGCGGTGAAGCACAGCACAGGGACCCAACTCACGCGGTGGAGCGGTGAAGCACAGCACAGGGACGCTGGGAGCCCCCACACCTCTGGCGGTAGCGGCGGCGACGCTGACCCTGTAGCGACCACCCTCTGCCAGGGACACCAGTCTTGCCGTCGTGCCCTCCGTTACCACCAGCACTCCTGCTGCCGACACCGCACTGCTGCTGCTGCTGCTGCTGCTGCTGCTGATGTTGTTCTTGTTGCTGTTATTCCTTTCGTTAAGCTTGTTGTCTGTGCCGCTGCTGATTGTGTGAGTGTTGATGTTTTCACTGTTGTACGTCCCAATTGCAGCAGGCGATCTGAGCATATCAAAAGAAAGTAAGATACTTACAACAGAATTTTGACTGAACGTGAGAGAAAGAATATGAAACAAAAATTTTACCGTAATTTATTTAACATAATACTCATATTTGTACAGAAAAATTTTCGTTCGCTGAAAATTTGAAATTGTTTTTTACTTCAAGGAAACAACTTGAGCACGCTTCATGTTGGGAACTCATGAATTTTCTCGTTGCTATTTATCTGATTAATTGTAACGAACTTGGTAGGTATGCTGGACGGAACAAATGTTTACCTGCTGTCACCGTATGGGTTTCGTACAGTCTGCCCACGGTGAGCTTGCAGAGCGGAATACTGGGCAAGAAACTCGCCATTTTCAAAGAGCGGACACTTTTCGTACGAGGCCGTGCCTGACAAAAAGTGCGTTCAACCATTTTGATTTTTTATGTATCTTGCTTATGCGTAGTATATTATATAGTGTATTTTGCCTAATTGTTAGTTTAAATACAAGGTTTTGTGTACGGGCGGCTTGATTATAGGTTTGAATACAAGGTTGCTGAGCTGCATCGAGAACGATATTATCTATCGTTTGTTAGGCGGGTGTTATTTAACGCTAGGAAATATAATTGTGATTTAAAGATAGGTATAACACTACTCCAAATGAAGAAGAATGCAAGTTATCAGCATTTATTGAGAACAATAATAATACTCGGGATGTATAAAAAGGAGATAGTGATATTTCGTAAACATAGTACGTACTAACTGCAACGTACCAGAGCCCAAGAGTCGCTGGTACGCAACCCTGTAGTTGACGATGATACCGTTCGTCACGTCTTCGTCTGGAGGCGACCACGACACCACGATCGTGGAGGACGTCACGCCACGACACACAACCTCTACAGGAGGTCCTGAAGGAGCTGACCAAAGTATTGGAGATTCTTGTCAAATCGTGCCTAGATTATATTTACTATAAAGGTCATGTAGTTATTTCTCTAATCTATGTTGCAACTGATAATTTCATAAACTTACAAGAAAGAAAGGAGCTTTTCCACCCTGTTCTGGTAATAATAAACTAAAATAGAACATGGCGCTCGAAATAAATTTAATAATCTTAACGACCAACAAGTTCACATAATAAAATATTTACACAGCCCCTTCCATGAAGTAGATCGCAAATTTAATGATAATAATTTTTCATCACCTCTGAAAAATTAAATATGAATCAAGTAATGTGTTATTTGCACTATCTGCAACGTTACAAATCACGCATTGCGACCGTTCTCACAACACTAACAGCAACAACAGTTCGTTGTACCCAATAAAAATTAACCACCACAACAGAATGTAACTTTTAACGAATGTACAGATTGTAACTCGTCTACACTCACAATCTTCATCGGTGGTGAAAGTAACTTCTGGAGCAGCAGGACCGACACCTTGCGAGTTGCCTGCGCGCACCGACACCGAGTACCGCCTTGCAGGCTGAAGGTTGGACGCTACAACTTAAACTATTAATGAATGTACCGCAATGTAACTCGTCTACACTCACAATCTTCATCGGTGGTGAAAGAAACTTCTGGAGCAGCAGGACCGACACCTTGCGAGTTGCCTGCGCGCACCGACACAGAGTACCGCCTTGCAGGCTGCAGGTTGGACACCACAACTTCCGACCTGCGGTCTGCACTCGAAGTGATCACTTTTATCGTCGGCCCCCGTCGCGATTTTTCAAGGGTGATCGAAGCCGGTTTTCCGGGTGCGAGGTCTGCAAAAGCTACAAATGACGAAAGAAAAAAGTCAAATTGACAATGGATAAATAACGTTTACTCATCAAGGTACCCAAATCTGTCATGTAAATTTATTAAGATGCAATTATCAAGCAATGCACTTCACTACGCCGATAGTAGCTACTGCAAATGCTCGCTAGCTATAATAATCAATTAAAAGTAATTTCGGAATAAAACATATTACCTTACGCTTATACACAAACATAGCCATTGTTACAACAATGCAAATTACTGCATCACATTAATTTGAAAATAGTTTCAATATTACAATTCGTTTGTATTTGTCCACCGTGTTTTTATGTGGCATATAAGATATTACTTGGGTAACTCTTCACCCACGTCGATTAAGGTAATACGACGAGACGTTGTTGATGTCGACCATCACAACTGGAGGACCAGGGTCCTGATCAGCCGTTGGAACGCCTACACGAAGCCACTCTAGCATCGCAGCCGCGGGGCTGTCACTGTGCATGAAAAAGTTACGAGGGTCATCCAAAAAGTAGTACCAGTTTTGGAATTGAACAAAAAAAAAAGTAAACATTAACAAATGTAAACATGTTCATTGAAAAGAACATGTATTACACTACTTCTCTACATAATCTCCGGACAAATTTTAGCATTTGTCGTATGACCCTAGTAGATAAGTTAACCACGAGGGTGATAAGCTACCACGATGTTTGCTAGTTGATTTGATTTGGTTGTGTAGAAAATGACATCGTTTCTCTGGTCGACAATCAACAAAAATACCTCTCTTCTATTGCCAACCTAATATTATGCGTGCCGTCGAGTGACGCCGAGTGTTCACTGCGAGCCCCAATAATGACGTAATAAATATAAACGTAATAACGCTGGTAGTTCAATAGGTTCGAGTTTTGGTCTACTTATGGGAAGAAAACAGGTGAAGACAACAGCATGCCAGATATAATAAACCCATTCAATTTCATTCATAAGACAAATCTTCAACCTGAACGTATGTTGTACAACAGAACCAAGTTACCGGGTCGCTGAGTATCCAAGGAAGTAAGCAGAGATGCGTCCGTAGCTGAGGTGTTTGGGCGGCGGCGACCAGCTCAGCGTGAGGGTCAGAGGGACAGTAACGAGGGTTTAGAGGGACTGTAACGAGGGTTCAGAGTGACTGTAACGAGGGTTCAGAGGGACTGTAACGAGGGTTCAGAGGGACAGTAACGAGGGTTCAGAGGGACTGTAACGAGGGTTCAGAGGAACTGTAACGAGGGTTCAGAAGGACTGTAACGAGGGTTCAGAGGAACTATAACGAGGGTTCAGAGGAACTATAACGAGGGTTCAGAGGAACTATAACGAGGGTTCCGAGGAATTGTAACGAGGGTTCAGAGAAACTATAACGAGAGTTCAGAGGAATTGTAGCGAGACTACAGAGGAACTATAACGAGGGTTCAGAGGAACTATAACGAGGGTTCAGAGAAAATGTAATGAGTGTTCAGATGAATTAAATTAAAGCAAGGGTTTAGCAGAGCTATATAGGGCAAGTGTTCAGTACTCTTTTGTGTGGTAGCTAACTCCGCATGCGTCGTAGAAATACGAAAGAAAATAACGACATTGGCATATGTGGAAGTAATGTTGCTGGAGATAGAAACATCGTCACAACCAAGATAACCGAAAATGAATCAATATTGACGTGTGTGGTGAAAATAAGTATGTAGAGAAAGAAAAAATAGGTATTTTATAGAGAAAATCTATGTAGTGAAAGTATACCTAGTATTGTATATTTCTGCTGGAAATGTCAGCATGTATGGCAAAAACATCGCTGAGGTTCGATTACATTTATTATTTCTATATTATTTATAACTTCAAACGACACATTCGAAAATTATATACGTTATTACGATTGGGCATCAGTTTGAAATCTTATGGGGGAGTTAGGAGTTTGTTCCGATCTAATTGCGGTGCTTTAGGATTCATACAAAATTTTCTAGGATATGACAAATGAAAGTATTTCGCAGTTATTTAATTCAAGGAAAGAACATGCGGCATAAAAACAAATTGGCAATAGCAGGAAGTTTGCAGGATTTTCTCAAAAGGTTTATAATTAAACCTCTTCTGTTGGTCTACAAAGTAAATGTATTCGTAACGATTACCCTGAGGTGCATGGGATGACCGCCAGGCTTCTCAGGGTCCGTCGTAAAATGAAGAGGAATTGAACCCTCACTGGTCCCGACCCTGTTGGCAGCGGCAACCCTTACGGCGTAGCGGGTTGCCGGCTGTAACTCGGACAGTCGCACGCTCGCCTCCACTGAACGCGTCTCGTTGGAGACACCTGCGACCGGAAGAATTCATGGCCCCATAAAGTAAAAATTGAAATCAGTCAAATTAAAAGATTCTTTCATATCCGGCGAAGAAAAAGAAATCATTGTCAAAAATCTCGATAAATCAAACTGAGCTGAAATAAGCAAAAAAAGAAATCGATAGTATAAAATATACCAACGCAAACTGAACAGTAAAAAAGTTTCTGGTTGTTTTAAATAAAATGTCAATAAGTTTGTTGAATGAAAACCGTGAGTAAAAACATTTTTATAAATTAAAGCATACGCGCATTCTGCGTGTGGGCATAGTAATTATATGATAATTATAGAAATATAAAAAGAAGAAATATGTAACACCACGTAACAACACGTAGATCATCATTAAAGTCGGAATTTCAATTATCATTAAAGTGTGAATAACAATTATGCGGAGCCAAACTACGCGTAAGTCATCATTAAAGTCGGAATAACAATTATGAGCCAAAGAACGAGGTTAAGGAACCCTCGGGAGTGGTGAGGGTGATGACGTAGGAGGTGACCAGCGCTGAAGGGGAGGCGAGGGCGCTGGAGTCCTCCCACTTGAGGGAGACGGACCGCGGGCCGCTGCCCACCACGCGCAGCCCCACGGGCACGGCGGGCACGTCTGCCAACACAATTTATGTCAAACATCAATAATAATATGGGATGACCGCCAGGCTTTTCCGGGTCCGTCGTAAAATGAAGAGGAATTGAACCCTCACTGGTCCCGACCCTGTTGGCAGCGGCAACCCTTACGGCGTAGCGGGTTGCCGGCTGTAACTCGGACAGTCGCACGCTCGCCTCCACTGAACGCGTCTCGTTGGAGACACCTGCGACCGGAAGAATTTATGTCCCGATAAAGTAAAAATTTAAATAAGTCAAATTTGAAAATCCTTTCATATCCCGTGAAGGAATAGAAATCATTGTAAAAAATTTTCGATAAATCAAACTAAGCTGAAATAAGCACGAAAAGAAATCGAGAATACAAAATATACCAATGCAAAATGAACAGTAGTGAACAGTAAACAATTTTCTTATTGTTTTCAAATAAAATGACAATAAACTTTTTTAAATTAAAAATCATAACAGAACCCACGTAATGAATGCATGGTGAGTAAAAACATTTTTATAAATTGACGTACAGCAGCATTTTACGTGTGCATGGACATGGTTATTATATGATAATTAGGTAAATATTAATAGAAGAAATATGTAACAACACGTAAGTCGACATTAAATTCGCATAACAATCATTAATTTTAAAGTCGGAATAACAATTATGCAGAGCCAAGTAACGAGGTCAACGAACCCTCGAGAGTGGTGAGAGTGATGACGTAGGAGGTGACCAGCGCTGAAGGGGAGGCGAGGGCGCTGGAGTCCTCCCACTTGAGGGAGACGGACCGCGGGCCGCTGCCCACCACGCGCAGCCCCACGGGCACGGCGGGCACGTCTGCCAACACAATTTATGTCAAACATCAATAATAATTAAAATAAACTAATAATAATAATTATAATATAATAATAAGTATAATAATATGATGATGTTATAATCAAATAATTGGAATATACTACAACAAAATGCAATTGAAAACTACTGAAACATTCGGGTATTAGGCATTATGTCTGCATTAAATGAACGCAGAACAGTGAACAGTCTTCATCAATTATTAATGTGATGTCCTTAAGGACCAAGTGAGCCAAAAAATGCAACGAGATGTACAGTATTCATCAATTATTAATGTGATGGCCTTAAGGACCAAGTGAGCCAAAAAATGCAACGAGATGTCGCGCTCATACCGAGCACCCGGAGTGTGAAGTCCGCAGAGCGCGAGCCGTGAGCGTTGGTCGCCTGGCACGTGAGCACCGCAGAGTCTGCGGCCGCAGCGTCGCGCAGCACCAGCAGCAGCACCTGCTCTGTCNGTGATGGCCTTAAGGACCAAGTGAGCCTTAAAATGCAACGAGATGTCGCGCTCATACCGAGCACCCGGAGTGTGAAGTCCGCAGAGCGCGAGCCGTGAGCGTTGGTCGCCTGGCACGTGAGCACCGCAGAGTCTGCGGCCGCAGCGTCGCGCAGCACCAGCAGCAGAACCTGCTCTGTCTCTGAAGACTTCACTCCGCGCTCAGTTGTGAACCTCGACATGAAAATGTATGTTATAAAGAGGTTAGTTACAGAGACTGACAGCGGTCAGTTACAGAGACTGACAGGGGTCAGTTACAGAGACTGACAGGGGTCAGTTACAGAGACTGACAGGGGTCAGTTACAGAGACTGACAGCGGTCAGTTACAGAGACTGACAGGGGTCAGTTACAGAGACTGACAGGAGTCAGTCACAGAAAAAAGTCACTCAGTTCACTTGGCGAGTTCAAGCTCGAGCAATAGTTCGAAACACAGTGTAATATTCCATTCTCTCTAAAGGTAAAATACAGACTCCATGTTGAGAATATTGACACGAAAATATACATGAATCAGTCAAAGATATCAGGCATTCATTCTAAAGGCACCAGCCTACGTTGTGTTGTCAATATCAGTGGATCTTTGAAAGAGTCGTTATACATGGACAATTTTAGGTCCTAAGTTCGATGACACTAAGCGAGGGCTTGGTTTATATTTTTAAAAGACGTTTTTATAAGAAGACACTATACGTACGTCGTCGTAACCGTTTCTATGTGTTTATAGTGAATTCTTTAACTTCAAAACACATTGGGTTTATCAGTTGTCCATATTTATCGCTGCGAGCGAGAAATAAGTAATTGTGTGCGTATTGAAAGACATTGCACGATATGTTCATAGTTATAATATTCTATCTATTTACAATCAGTAAAAGTACAATATGCATTTATACATTTATTTTATTAGAAAAATACATTAACATCAACTTTTTACACCGTCAACAGCTAAATTGAAAATGAAACAGGAGAACCATTCTATGAATCTATCCTATAAAACCCCAATATCCAAAAACTATGCGCAATAATATACAAAATTAATGGTACCTCGGGTTGGCGATCAGTGACGTTGGAAGCCAGGTGAGGGACAATGGGGCGTCACCCCTTGCCCGACATGTGAGGGTGACAGACTCCCCCACCTGACCCTCTACCTCCCACTCTTGGTCGGGGAACCATGGGGGCTCTGAAGAAATACGATATATTTAATATGTTACCTGCCTCTAGGACACGGCATTACATGAATAGCTGTTTATTGCATTAATTTTTACGGCAAGCTCAATTTAAATTGAACATTCACAAATAAAACATCGATAACAGTTGATAAGTCACTCAGTCTTCAACACTTAGTCGCATTACACGGCATTACATGAATAGTTGTTTATTGTATTCAGTTATATGACACGTTTTCTTTGCTTTTAAATTCCTTGTGAACTTGCGATATAAGCAGACTAATGATATAAGTACTTAATTTCATTGTATGTCTGAATAATAATAATACATCTCTTCCCACGAACTTGACATGAAATCAGTATTATAGTTACAAAAAGCAAAGTGACGTGGAATCTTAAGGACAGATATATATGGAAAGTACTATTCAAAGCGTAAATTTGTGCATAATAAAAACAAATCGGCAATTGTTTCTCGAATCACATGTTCGAAACAATACTGACGGATGCTATGATGGACAGAAGATTACACACAAATGTTCATGCAGTGCTTTCATTTAGTAAGAATTGCAATTGCAGACGTAAACAAATCGGCAATTGTTTCTCGAATCACATGTTCGAAACAATACTGACGGATGCGATGATGGACAGAAAATTACACACAAATGTTCATGCAGTGCTTTCATTTAGTAAGAATTGCAATTGCAAACGTAAATACTACCGGTCACAAAACAATCGTGAAGGACATTATGGACGTTGAATTTGCAATGAATCTCCAAGTTACAGGTCGGAGAGAAAAAAAGATGATGCGTAAAGGGAATGTAGGTAAACACTCGTGGTTTAAAATGGCAAGAACTATTAGTATCTTAATCATAGCAGAACCCACGTATCATCTTGCGCCAGGTGACAGAGGGTAGCGGGTTGCCCTGAGCCTCGCACGGCACCGAAACGTCGCTGCCCACGGTCACGCTCACGTCCTGTGGCTCCTGCAGCCATCGCGGCGGTTCTGTGACATGCAAACCGCGATGTTCCTTTGATTATAGGAATTGCTGGTGTAACCCTCAACGTGGCAGTAACTTAGTCGCATTACACGGCATTACATGAATAGTTGTTTATTGTATTCAGTTATATGACTAGTTCAATTTAAATTGAAAATTCACAAATAAAACAACAATAACAGTTGATAAGACACCCAGTGTTCAACACTACGTGCGACTAAGTGTTAAAGACTGAGTGTCTTATCAACTGTTATTGTTGTATCATTTTAGATAAGCGCACCGTTGACGTAGACAGAGACGAGCTTGCTGAGGTCTGCGCCCTCGCTGTTCGTAGCCTCGCACACGTAGCGTCCTGCAGAGCCTCGCGTGGCGTTGCGGATGACAAGCAAGCCGTCGTTGCTGGATGTGGCGCTCACGAACACACTAGCACTACGCTCTTCTTCGAACCGAGGTGTACCAGAACTAGTAGCGACAACGTCTTGTTCTGAACTAAAAGTCTTGTCATCAACAGTTCGTTTAACGTCAAAGTTTGCGTCACTGACCCCTCTTTGTAGACCTATTGTAGTGTAATCAACATTTCCAGAGCGCCCAAAATAAGTGGTGTTTTCAGAAACTCTAGAAGCGATCAAATTAACATCACTGCGCTTTCTTTCTGAAACGTTTTCTTTAGCACCGTCAACAAACTGGTTTGTACTTGTTATGACCTTTTTAACGACGGATTCGTAGGCAGCATCACGACTGGAGTTGATAGTGCTACCTCTAAGGCTACCATCAGGCCTTTTTGTAACGCTGTAGTATACAGTGTCGTTTTTATTCACTGAATTTCCCAAACTAGATGAGCTGCCGTCAGTTTGAAGAACTCCAGTTTCTGACGTTGCTCTTTCTTTGCCTCCTTTGTAATCGGACCCTGGACTTGTTCCGTCAGGCGTATCAATTGGACTTGTTCCGTCAGGAGGATGAGAACCAAAGCCCAGACGTTCTTCTTCACCGTGTGCTACGCGAGTTGAGTGTTCATCGCCTACGGTGTGTCGACCGAATAGATCATGGGTGCGTGTAGTAGCTTGAGGATGACTCCACGCCTCGGAGATTTGGCTCGAAGAAACATGAAGTCGCTGCACGGTGACGTATTTTCCAGTTTCTATGAATAGAAACTCAAATGAGTTTACGTATTTGCATCCAGAGTATAAGTTTTGCAATAGTAAAGTTAATAGAAAGATAATTAAACTTGAACGTTGTTTAATCTAATTGTTTAATCAAATGCACTGCATGATATAGTGCGTATTTGATTTCAATGTACGTCAAAATAATAATTAAACGTCTATACCCACGAACTTGACATGAAATAAGTATTATAGTTACAAAAAGTAAAATGACATGGAATTTTATTGACAGATATAAATAGAAAGTACTATTCAGAGCGGAAATTTGTGCGCAATAAAAAGAAATTCGGCAATTGTTTCTCGAATCACATGTTCGAAACAATACAGACGGATTCTATGATGGACAGAAGATTACACACAAATGTTCATGCAGTGCTTTCATTTAGTAAGAATTGCAATTGCAGACGTAAATACTGTAGGTCGCACAGCAGTGCAGGACATTTTGGACGTTGAATTTGCAATGAATTTCCAAGTTAAATGTTGGAGACAAAAAAGATGCGGAAAGGGAATGTTGTTAAACACTATTGGTTTAAAATGGTGAGAACTATTGGTATCTTAATCGCAGCAGAACCCACGCATCATCATGCGCCAGGTGACAGATTAGATTGCAGCGGGTTGGAGACGAAAATAAGATGCGTAAAGGTAATGTTGATAAACACTATTGATTTAAAATGATAAGAACTATTGGTATCTTAATCATAGCAGAACCCACGTATCATCTTGCGCCAGAGGCCTTTGGAACCCGATCTTTCCATAACTGACGATTGATTGAGATAGCTGCTGGACTTATTGCCTGGTCCGTAATTTGCTAGGCATTTTAAGACTGAACATATGCTCCTGCATAGCTTCGTCTGGTCTGTTCTTGAAGGCGTTCATACTCGGAGCGAATTTCTAGTGTAACCTCAACGTGGCAGTTACATATAGAAGTGTAGATTATGCGAATTATTGACTAGATATGTCAAACATGTGCCAATAATGCAAAAAATTTATAATCTGAGCAGATATTGGAGCAAATATTTAATCTAAAATTAAATTAATTGCCACTAATGGAAAAAGTGTTTTTAATTTAAGTCAACTATTTAGTTCCGTCTAAAATTTGGAAATGTAGATCTAAAAAAAAATTCAAAGCAACTTCATCATTGGATGAAAGTCAAAGTCTAATATGCCTACGATATACCAAGACCTCTGAATTCAAGTCTCTTAAAAATGAATTAATATCACGAAGAAACCTGAGCACATAATAAGCGGAATAAAATTTTGCCTACTAAGCTATACAAAAGAGTAACAACTTCATGCAATAATAATTAACTGAAAATGAGATCAATATTTTTATCTCCATAAGTTTACTAAATTAACGAAACTTTCGAAAAGCATAATAGGCCCTTAATGTAGCTAGGCTTGCTACTAGCAAGCATGCCATACCTGCAACAGAAAGAACCGCTGAGGAGAAGGTGGTGCCGGCAGCGTTTGTGGCGGCACACGTATAGTTCCCAGAGTGCTCGGCCATGGCTTTGTCAATGACGAGGAGCGACGTGAACTGACTCATGTGCCTGATGTGAACGCCAGGAACTTCGAGGACGTCGATGAAAGTGTCGTCTAGATGGGCGTTGAAGCTTCCTATTTTTGATGAATCGTAATTGGTGTAAAACGCACCCGATGCGTAAGGTGGTTCAGGAGCGTGAGCATCGAAACCTAATGCACTTAGATGTGCGCTTGCTCCACCATTGTCTGGAGTGAACGGGTTTCGGTCCGGTGACAAATGATTAATTCCCAACGACCGTTTGCGTCTAAATGGGAAATCTGCGGATCGTAACAAGCGTCCGTCTTTGAGCCACGAGATGCGGATTGGGAGGTCCCCTTCTTGAACGACACAAGTGGCCTGCGCCCGCATCCCAGTGCGGGTTCCTCGAGTTATCATTACCGGTGCCAATCGCGGGGGAACTGTAACATCATAAAATTTTGAATGTGATATTTTGCCCTCATTACTTGATCCTGCTGAAAGTGTCATTGTCATGAGAATTCACGTATATGGAAAAGTCTTATGACTAGCATTTACTAAACCCGATTAAACTGCACTGTTCGTGAGTTGAGAGTTGATAGTTACGCGTGGATCAATGATCGGTTTGGAAAATTTAAATGAATGATCTATAACTTTCTAGCCTCGGGACTGATACAGTCGCGATTGTCGACGCGACTCCAGCTCTCAGTTAGCGTATCACACAACACATCACTGAAAAACATGTCAGCTATGCTGGTCACTCAATTACACGCTACCTTTGACGGTCAACAGAAAGTCGCCTGTATCTGAACTGCCTCGGCGGCCAACGGCGGTGCAGGAGTAGTGGCCGACATCAGCGGTGGCTGACACTTGGCGGATGGTCAACCCACCGTCGCTGTCCACCACTTGGCGACGGGACACCGGCAACTCCACGCCATCTGTCCGGGAGTTTATTTACAAAGGACCTAACAGAACACAATTAAAATAGCCAGAAGGCTTCAGTAAAGCCAATTTGAGTATTACCTTATTTCTCATTAAATATAGAGAAACGAATCAATAATTGAATATGATGAGCAGAATAATCATAAAGTGGTCACTTTTCGTATCTTTTTTTAAATTAGGAAGCAGTTTTTACTTACTAAAAGAGGAAGTTAGGCTACGTATCAGAACGCATCATTGTTCCCTGCTCGTTATCTTCAGCCTTCCAAGCAGCAAATACAAACCCTTGGTCCAGCTGATACGGGTGATGGGGTGGCCCCCAACGGGACACCACACAGAGAAGTCCTGTCCCGCAATAGCGGTGAAGGGCCCCATGGGGCGCACGGTGGGGGGGCCATAGATGTTAAGACGGGCCGAGTGGGCGTCGGCGCCCGCGCTGTTGTGGGCGACGCACTCGTAGCGCCCACCGTCGCCCACGCGGGCGCTGCTGATGTTCAAGTGGCTGATGACATCACCGTTCGCAGACACGAACTGACCGATCAGCAACCTGGTGAATATGACGATCTCAGATGCGTGTCATGACGTTGTCATGGCGGCGAGGTGCGGAAATTCATATCAAGAGTCTTGTAAGTTACCCAGTTACTACTTGGGTGGCAAAGACGTTGTATTAGCAGCTAAAATCATCAGTGATTAACATTTAATAGTACAAAAGATGTCCAGGACGATTCACAACGACGAATTTTTAAACGGAGGTAGCTAGGGATCTATGCAAGAGAAATGACATTATTAGAGTAATCGGATTAATGCATGGGGCTCGATGTTATATGCACATTATTCACAACATTATCATTAATATAATTATTGTTATCGCTCAAGCTGTTCACAATTACTGGAACATTGTAACCGGCTTTAATAGAGGAGGAGGCTTGCTTCGAGGTAGAGAGTTTGTGCTAAGTTAAAATTGGAACAATGTAACTGTGTTATGATCGTGTTAGTTAACGAAGTGTTATCAAGTTTACTTGAGGCCACGTTTTGTTTCCATACAGCGGTACCAGTTTCGAGAGGTAGCCTCAATGGATGGAATGAAACTGGCAAACATTTGAACAAGAGAAACGGAGCCGATGATTAAAATCTCTAGAGTCCATAATTGTGCTCTTTTTTTTATATTACTGCTGCTCGCTCTGGATGGCATTCAGGGAAAGTGCGACGAGTCAATTTAAGGCAATCCAGCAAACTTCACATCTACGATAAGTAGGATGAGGGAGCTGGCCAAAAAAGACGGAACTGCCCGGTCTTTTGAAGATTAAGCACACGAGACTGTGTGTACCCACTGGAGAAACAATGGTGAGGTATGTGATCCGGTACATATGGAAGTTCATATCCGTGTTGGTCTCTAATTAAGTGTTCATATCCGTGTTGGTCTAATTTCTAATTAAACATTCAGAATCAAGATACTTTGGAGTGAGAGGTGGGGGAGAGGATGTTCAATGGCTAGCCGATACAGCTGAGAGGGGAGTAGGGAGGGATTACCCCAATTTGGACCATTTAGAAACGACTGGATATCTTCTTGAGCACATTCTAGAATCATCTGCGTCTGCCTCACTAATATCAGCAAGAAGCAAGAGACAGCATCTTGCATCAGCTCGCCTAAATAAGGGCAGATGCATGGCCGCCGCATTCAACGTGACCGCAACGTTTCGTCTTCCGCCGTCCCCTGTGAGACGACGGAAGACGAAAGCGGCGCATCAGAGTGGTCGTAAAAGTTGATGTCAAAAGTTGCTGTGTGGACAACCCAGTCAAATACCCTTGCCATAGTCAGAGCTGAGCAGCGCTACTTTTAAATGTAGCGGCCGCTACCGCTACATGCTCTAAATGTAGCGGGCGCTTCCGCTACCGCCACACCCACTAGATTGTAGCGGGCACTACCGCTACCGCTACAGTAAAATGTAGCGCCGCTACATTAGCCGCTACAATGGCCAAAATTATTGGAAATCTCTAAATATTTATTGTTCTGCTATTGGAATTTACTCATAAACATTTATTGATAATAAAACATTTTTCAAAAGATATCAATGCAACTTTATTGCAATTAATCACCAGCACCACCAGCACCACCAGCAACACCAGGTATCCCTCACTAGCAGCAACAGCAGGGGGCTACAGCTTCATTCTCAGACGCCCTCTAATGGTCGGGATTAGCATTTTATGAAGACGGATGAGGGAAGCTGCAGCGCCGGCGATGAAACACGCGCGTTTTCACTCGCCGCTGATGAAACCTGGACGAGCTCAGCGCTTAATGAAACGTGAGCTGCATAAAAAACGGCGGTACTCCACGAAACAAGAAACAGGTCATGCACTCCACGAAACAGACGGCTGGTCAAACACTCCATGAAATAAGCGGCAGGCCGCGCACTCCATGAAATAAGCGGCAGGCCGCGCACTCCATGAAATAAGCGGCAGGCCGCGCACTCCATGAAATAAGCGACCAGACGTTCACAAATTAAATTGTGCGAAAACCTTTAACCACAGCGTTAAAGTACCGAATAATTTGGGATTACAATTAAAATAGATGAGATAAGACAATGTGAAATTCATTCAATTCAGTGAATGCGATGAAGCTCGACAGAAGCCTGCCTGTTAAATTGATTTTGTATTGAACACAAACTCCATGAATTACAAAACGGTTGTGTTGATGAAAATCACTTGAAGAGCATATAAAGGCTCTCGTTTTCTGAGGCAAGAAAAAATAATGGACGTAATATAGGACGCATTTTTGTGTCAGTTTAACTTCAGGATGCTAGCGAGCAATCACAAATGCAAAAAAATTCACAAAATCTTGAACGACGTATAATTATGGAAAATTATATTAATTTATAGATAAATTACAGCAAAGTATGACAACCAGAAAAGCAGTAATAAAATATAGATACAAAAATCTGCAAATTTGGGAAGAAATACCCTGCAGCAGCGAGAATAATACAATTGTTATAAATATATGAATGGCATTGGGTGGAAAAGCAAGATGAAGACGCCATTATGTATATATAGCATCGCGTTGAGTAGTAACTTGAGCATCGTGATTAATTGTATTAATTAGAAGGATGAAAATTCGTCATTATTTGCTTCATTAATCAGCATCAGACGGCTGCCTTCTGGATGCTGCTGACCAAATCCTCGTTGGTGCGTCGCTCGTTAGATGAAATTTCACGCCGTGCGTGGGAAAAAGGAATTTAATTAATGTAATTTAAATTTATTATAATATAAATTTATTAATTTAATAACAATTTAATCTTCAACGTCTCAAGCCTGTGGGAGAATCTGGGGAATATTTAATGATCGCTCCAATGAATTCAGTGGCATTCAGTGTGGATTCTAGCGCGACCAATTCCATAGTTTGTGGATTCTGTGAAGTTGTCGAGAGTCAAAACGTATGGAATCTTCGTGCATGAGGCGAACAACTCGAAAGAATACAGTAGGATTTTGCAAGATTCTGATATTAAATTACGAAACTTTCTGTTCGTTAGAAAGAGCCTTAAGCTGCGTCCTCATTAGTGGTTGCGCCTGGTTAACGATCAGAGGTAATGAGATCGAACATTAAGCTCACGGAAATGGTGAATTTTGCTGGTTATTCCACGCTGTTATGCAAAAAAATCTAAAAAACAGCAATAGGTACATTTTTAGCGGGAAACCCAACAAAAATAACACAAGTGAATTTAAGAAATGCAATTGAACGATTTATTTAATTTCCGTGCAAAATGCAAGGAACGTGAATACATTTTAAAATATAACACGCTCATTTGGATAATATCTTTCCTCAATATCAAGAGTGTTACTCTGAACCATAACGCTTGGTTAGCCTTTATTTTTTACCCTAAAATTTTATATCGCAGAAGAAAAAGGAAATAAAAAATCTGAATATCGACCACAATTAAAAATAAATATAATTTACTCCGTCAACAAAAATCACTCTGAAAGTTTTGAGCGCGGCTCTGAAATTTTCAAGCGACAAACATTTCAAGGAAAATGTGTTAAAAAAAACAGGCAAGTAAACTCGCGGCAGACACTCAGCAAGAGACCGCGCTTTGCCCTCTAGTACAGAGTCGTGTGCTTCTCACAGTAAAAACGTCTCCCTACCCTAACAGAATTTAGAGTCGCCCCAGCTTCTGGTAATCCAAATCAGAAGCTGCCGCGTCTGTAAATTTTCCCTGGGTACCACCAAACATCCAGCGAACCCACAACATGAACAAAATAAAACCCCTTCCTGCCTTCACAAAAACTGGGTAACTCATAGCTTAGACAATTGCGCTATAAACAAACAAGACATGGATTTTGTCTCTTGGTGGTAAAGGTATTGAGAAATTAATAGGGTTTAGGACAAAACAAACAACAGATTCATGTCGGGTTTGGAAAAACAAAGCCTAACTACATAACTAGTTTCCCGGAAAATGAAACGAAAACTTTACATTTTACTGCATTCATTTGTACCCTTAATTATTGGTCTGTTGCATAGTACCTTGTTACGTCACGAATTAAGGAAGTGTAGCAATTAGTTACTTCAGTAAAACACGGGAAAAATGATGCGCTGTACTTCATCACGCGCAGCTCACTTATAAGATTGAACCCCGACGCTGCCAGCTGGTGTAATGCGGGGACTGATTATTATTATTGCTAGATTTTTGTCTCCTTCAATAAATGTAAGCTTTATTGACCGTGATCAATTTTAACAGGGCCCAGAGCAGGGTGGCCCAGTGGTTACAGTTCATAGTACCAAGATTGGCGCAGAGAGGTGCGGGTTCGATCCCATGCAGCTCTGTGCGCCAGTTTCTGGTCAGAATCGGCGAGGAGGCCGGGCGGTTAAGCACAGCAGAATTGTAGCAAAGAGTTGCGAGTTCGAGACCGAAAAATGCTGTGAATGTTCTGCGATGTTAAGAATCGGCGACAGGCCTACGGCCTAATAAACGCTTAAACTGCTATTATTATTATTATCTACGTACGATGATTGGTGTTCTAGTTCGTGTATGTAATTGTCTTATTCGTAGTGGCGGGGAGAAATGCATGTTGATAGTCAAATTTTTCCAAAAAAATTTAGCAAAATATAAGAAGTTACTGCATTAGGGATTTGTTTTATGTTTCGTTGAAAGATTCATACTTTTTCTGGGTAAGAAATGCAGTCGTTTTCCCAAACTGAAATTCATTCCATCGCAAGAAACACATGTATTTACGTTTACCATTTAGGATAATCTGACGAACTTTTGATAAACCTGGCAGCTTCGACAAGACTTGAAGCTTCGCTGAACCTGCGGAATTTGAAGAGCCTGCAAATTCCGGAGAAAATTGCCAGCTCGAAAGAAACTTTCTATCTTTATTAGAAAGCCTGGTGAATCTAAAGACATATGTAAACTCTGGTCTTGAACGCTATATTCTAATCTTGAACTCGTTTTGAATTATTGTCCCGCTAATTAGTTTAAATCTAAGATCTTTTCAAGCTAAAACAACTGAAATTGGCTTCTTTTACATTAAATTATACATCGGAGCTTGCTAAGGTTTTACATTTTATGAACGTAAATGACCCGTATTCACAGGAGCGCGCGTATCATTCAACTGTGGCAAGGTTTCTCAGATCCAAAGGTGAATAGAGGGTAGCGTCTTAATATATTCATGATTCAGACGAGCGTAATAATTGTGAAATGATTTCAATAATTGAATGCGTCACTAATGAAGTCCCATAACAATACCGGGAGAAAATGGAAAAATCATTAATTATTTCGATATTTGTTGGAAATAGTTTAATACATTTAATTTAGTTAATAAATTTATCGTTCTCCAGTATAGCAAACAAATAAATTCTGAATTAAAGAGGAACATAATAATGAGAGGGATTTCCAAGAAATTCAATTCTTCGAATCCCACGAGAATTCTTGTCCTAACAAATTCTCAGAACAGCCAGAATATTGAATTGAATGCATGTTAGAACATATATATTATTCATTGCGTTCCCTACATAAAATTAGTAAATATTATTTCAATATTGTAACCATCATTTAGCACTGGATTTCACATATAAAAAAAGCCGAAAAAAGCTTGAAATATTTTATGGTTTTACAGCAAAAGTTTCTCTCCTCACTGAACTTGGACGGGATTTTTTAGAGTTAAGAATTTAATTAAACTCAGACCCCTTAAGCTTCTGAGTTGCTTCAAACGACGTTCAATGAACATCATTTCTCGAGATCCTTGCAACAAACGTTAGGTATGAAAGTTTTAAGAAGACGAACGTCAGTGCCTCAATTAAACATTCGGTGGACAAGTTGACAATTTTTTAAACTGCAGCCCAACTAGCACGTTGAATTAACTACTAAACTACTGCTAACTAACTAATTAACTAATGATAAAGTTATATTCGTCTCTAACTAAAGCGTACTTAGGTTCACCGTTCCAGATATTTGGTAATTCAAACATAGTTCATGCACTGGCCTGTTTTCGAACCGATCCTATAGTATATATATATAGCTCGTTGCATGTTGTGTCAAAGAAGGCTTTCTGGGGTCAGAACTTTTTCTTCCGGCATCGAGTCACGAAGGTTCGAAAACACGCAGACTGAAACTGTTTTTGTGTTTTACAAGTCAATTTCCTTCTTAAAAAATTCCTGCATTCCATTTTGTCGGGTGAACGACTGAACAGTACGTCCGCGGCTGCTGCGTCTTTCAGATAACATCATTATTTGCATACTGTTGCTGCCCAATGATTTTAACATTTTTAAATTTGTATTTCTACTTTTTTCATCACTCTGATAATCATTATTTCAACTTTTCAAGCCATTTTGGTGTCGCGTAATTCCTGGATTAAAATTTTATCGCAACGCGATTCAGGAATTCCTCAATGAAAATGAATATTCATTGTGAAAATAGTTCCATGATATAAGTTTCAACTTCATAATTTATCCGACAAATTTGAGTACAAGTTAGGTGGAATACAATTAAATTTTTCATATTTCTTACTTTGCAGCTATTGAAATCGCTACGACGATATTAAAGATATTATATGTACTAAAAAATACACCAATTGTACCAAAAGCTGCGGCATCTTCAAGATTATGCTCCAAGCTGCTCCATCTCTCTTGCGTAAAATTAATGTTTAATAAAATAGAGGCATAGTTTTAGTCAGATTTTTAGTGAGATTGTACGCCGACGCGAAACTTGCAGTGGAAAGTTGGAAGCTAGAGCACACATCAATTTTACCTGCACACACCCGCTCTCTAAAACAAGCCCGCAGGTGCTTTCTAGAGCAAACAACGACCCCGACTTCATTGTAACTCAGGTGAACTTATCGGCAAAGTTCTCCGTTGAAGAGTTTATGCAAGAGCTTGTCCAAGACAAGTTCTCTAAAGTTGTCTAAATTCAGAGCAGTAGCTGCTGAGTTTTATTATAACGATGCTGCCACAGCGGCCGATTGCATGAATAGTCGATGCATCTGAAGGACTTTTTGTCTCTGGTGGCATCGGAATTTCGGAAGAGAAAGAGAGATTTTATGGAGAATAGGGAAAAACTAAAAAAAACATGCCGTTGATGAATCACTTCCACTGTATTTGTTGTTCTTCATCTATATTTCAAATTAAATGATCGGTATATTTACCCTACATTATAATAAAACTGACGACGAAGAGTAAAATGACTTAGAACGCCAGTGATCATCGATTTTGTTCATTTTGCATCATCGTACACGAGACTGAGTCTCGCCGCAGTCTCGCCCAGCATTGGACGAGACAATATTTTCCGCTTTAGAGGCTTCGAGCGTCCGATGACGTCTTCACCTAACACGAAATATGGCCACCGCCAGCCGCCCTCCTTCCCACCTTGGCAGCATCAAAGCTGCTGGTATTATTTCTGTTTCATTTTAATGGAGGAAATAAAACAACAATCATACAATGAGGAAGAAAAAAACAAGCTCGATCCCTTCGTTGGAAAACGTGAGGCAGTTTAAGATTTGTCGTATCATCTAAATCAAACGAGGCCATCAGCAATGATCGAGGGACCGTGGAAATCTAATTCACGAGCTACTCAGAACTTCTTTATCATCAAAATATCCGGAACCGATGAAACACCAAAACCGAATGAACCGACAAGCCGCACGATTTTTAAAACCCAGTGAAATACGCTCAGAATTTTTTCATCCTATTGACATTGAAATGTTGCAAGAAACGAGAGTCTTTCTACACAGCTAAAATTCAGTTCGAATCTCTTTCTTGAGTATTAACAAGAGGCAGTCATAACTTTACCATAGGTTGAAGAGGCTTGAGCTGTCCTGGACATCTTATAAGAAGAGGTTTTCAGGGTCGCAGTCTAGGACGTCGCTGGCATAACAAAAGAATTTGTGTTCAAGCCCAGCGATAAATTGTATGGGGTCGGCCGTACGGGCTCGTCTTCTGGCGAAACTTGGCATTTGCGGCTAAACGATAACGTAGGACGCTGCCCGATGCTGTGTTGGTCGAGAAGGCAACAGGAAGATTGTTTCTGCCGCTGCATTTCAGCTGAATATGATGAATAATCATGACCATATTGAAAATAGATAAAGGGATTTTAATAGATAAGCGCAAAACAAAAAACCCAATTGTATCTATTTCACTTTTATCGATGCGTTATCAGCTCGTCGTGAATGAATGTTTATAATTGCGAGTAACGTAATTCAAATAATGATTGAAAAGACTTATAATATGACGCCCAATAGCCCTCGGATGAAGAAATTTCGTTTCGAACCTTACATCAATAAACCAGTCTAGATGTCGTTTCATAAGCACATAAAATAACGATTGATTTGAAAGTCTAAACACGCTGACTGCATAAGTGCATTAGTTGCTTCATTCACTAGAGTTATTATGTCCAAGTCCGTAAACATTTTTAACGGAAACCAGTTGATTCGGGCATCGAAAACACCGCGCTAAAAGCAATCGAAATCCAACGACGCGCCGTAGCGGAACTCTCTGGAAGGACAGAAATCAATCCGGCGAAGATCTGGAAAAATGTCGACAAATGCTGCCGCGCTGAAGGGAACAAGATGGATGGCTCTTCGATCCTAGATGCAGGCCTTTAAATGGATGGCATTATGGATTGGGCCGTTGATAGATTATCTGTAGCTGTATGTGCGATTAGATATCAATGCCTTTACGAATGCCGATAATTATCGGACTATAAATAGATATGAGACGACATATTTGATGTTTGAAAGTTGCGATAGTAAATGCTTGCTCCTCGAAATGTGGGCTCAAAAATGTGAGCGATTAAATTGAGACCGACTTATAGACTGGAACGTCATTAATTGTGTGTAGAAAAGCAGTGAATGCTTCCAGCTTGCCAATTTATCGGGTAAAATGCTAAGCAATGAGCGAAGACGGGAAATGTCCAATGATCGAGGCGGAATAAACGGCCACACGTTCATTAATGTCATTATAAGTTATTGAAAAAAGCTGCATAAATGACGGGATCCTGTTAATGATTGGATGATTGGGGCAGTGTCAATTTTATAAAGCAAACACCATGGGATTTCATTTTTAAAATTTATTGCAGTCACATAACGTAAAGAACTTGGAATGATACAAATTTTGAGTAGATTTGATCAAAATCCTCAGTTATTAAAATTTTTATTTGATTCTACCTATATTTCATTTCAGTGTTCTATTTTATCTATCAATATATATAATCAAAGTTAACCGTTTAATGGCCGTTGGAAAGATTGACTTTCGGTCAACTTCTCCTACATTTAATGGAGTTTAAATGAATTTTCAGAAAAAAACTTCAGACATGAATTCTTGCACAAAATGGGATACAACTTAACATACTGAGCATAGGAGCGAGCGACAATTTTTATTGGGGAAAGCTTTTATTTAGTTATAATTTTCCCAATAAAAGTATAATGAGCATCATAAAAAATTTCGAAGAGACATTTGTTGCGTATTTTTACATAAGGCCCTTCGTGAACACCGCGCGTCAAGCTGCAGGGGCCTAACTTTCAAAACTCGCTAAGTGAACGTAAGTACTTACGCTCTATTTTCTTGTCTATGATTGGTGGATTTGGCTTCAAAGGCCGTTAGTGATTGGCGGATGAACTTACGATCTCTTAACTTTTTTTGAAAGTATAGGCCCCGGTCGCCAATTCTCAAACATTTTTTCGAACATCTAGGTTCATTACAAGCGGTAAAAAACGCCTAAATTTCTGAAAGTTTTTCTAGAGTCTCTTTAAGAATTCGCTCGCCCTGGCGCAGCGCTCAGACTTACGAGGGGAAAAAAGACACAAGCCGCCATTTTTGTGGCATTTAAAGCGCATATGCAAATGGAAACAAAACAATCCGGTTGAAGGAGGGAAAACATGCTGCTTCTGTAACCGCTGTAGTTTACAAGGAACAAGCAAGAACAGAACATAATAATTGTGCAATCCATTCTATTTTAATGCTTTAATTTAAGGTTTGTTGATATGTGTACATGAATACAAACTTTGTCGAAACTGCGTCATCAGGAGCAAGCAAGACATTCAAACTGTTTGTGTACATTTATTAATCAAATCATTTATGTATATTGATAATCTATGAGGGTTGGTACTTACTAGATCGAATTTAGAAAATCTTGGAAAAGATATTAGCGTATAGCGTTGTTAAAGCAGAATGATGAACTGAATCCTTTATAATAAATTTAGGCATAAGATAGAGGTTAAGCACCACTTTCTTTAATTTAACTGTTTCTGAATAAGGTAAACTCTCGACTATAAATATAAATTACACGAAATAACTTTTCGTTATGTGTGAATCAGAAAGAAGTCGTAAGCTGACGAAGAAACTCAATTTATTAACAGCAAATATTACACACGAATATATTTTTCGAATTAAACACCGAATGTTATCACAACGCACATACGATAAATCTTCATTATTAGGAAAATTTTATCATATTTTACCTTACCTTGCCACCACCACACCAAAATGTTGCCATCTTAGGGGTAACTCAGGCAAGAAATTGGGGCGAGAGCACAAGAGACGACGAGATATTGCCTGCTGCCGTCCCGTGCGCTGCCTTTGCCTGGCCGCTGCCGTCCCGCACGCTGCCTTTGCCTGGCTGCTGCCGTCCCGCGCGCTGCCTTTGCCTGGCCGCTGCCGTCCCCCGCGCTGCCTTTGCCTGGCCGCTGCCGTCCCGCACGCTGCCTTTGCCTGGCTGCTGCCGTCCCGCGCGCTGCCTTTGNAGATGGGGACGCCATCGAGCGTCCAGGAGATGGTGGGGACGACAGCTCACCTGTGGGACGGCGAGATGGGGACGCCATCGAGCGTCCAGGAGATGGTGGGGACGACAGCTCACCTGTGGGACGGCGAGATGGGGACGCCATCGAGCGTCCAGGAGATGGTGGGGACGACAGCTCACCTGTGGGACGGCGAGATGGGGACGCCATCGAGCGTCCAGGAAATGGTGGGGACGACAGCTTACCTGTGGGACGGCGAGATGGGGACGCCATCGAGCGTCCAGGTAATGGTGGGGACGACAGCTCACCTGTGGGACGGCGAGATGGAGACGCCATCGAGCGTCCAGGAGATGGTAGGGACGGGGACGGCGTGGGCGACACACTTCAGGGACACGGCAGGCCCAGGCTGCAACGTGTGCGCGATGAAGCGATACGCCAGCGACGGTGGGCGCGCTGGGTGAACGCAACAACCTTTATCAGATAAATTATCTATACAATTATCATCAATATTTATATTTAATTATCATTAGCATTAATAACTAATTATTTCGGACACAGCAATGCGAGTGACATTTAACAGTCAAGGCTTGTACTCTCATAGCGACGTGTCGATGAGAGATGTGAACCAGTCACGATTGCTTATGCTAGGTAATTGTAACATCCTAGCATCATGCTATGTAATTATAATTTGCTAGCTTCAGATTGTAATTATAACTTCCTAGCTTCATGCTACGTAATTATAACTTGCTAGCTTCATGCTAGGTTATTATAACTTGCTAGCTTCATGCTAGGTAATTATAACTTGCTAGCTTCACTAAGAGAAGCACATTAAAATTGAGACCTTGTGAGGCGTTGTCTAACTAACGATGTATTTTCAGCCTCTCAGTGAATCATCCTCACCCAATTTGGACAGAAAAAAATTGGTGCATTTGTGTTTTGTCCGCCCGCGGTTTGTAGTGTGGGTGAGAAAGTGCTGCAAAATTTGTTTCTATGACATGTTAACTTTCATGGGTGCACCAACCCCAAAGCCTCGAGTCTGGTGATACTCTTGGTATATTGGTACCAAGATACCAAGACTATCATCAGACTCTTCTCCTTAGGGGTTGGTGCACCCATGAAAATTAATATGTCAAAGATACAACCAACCCCTAACAATCTGCACCAACTGCACTGATTCAACCCCTACCCCTATGAGATGGGGACGCCATCGAGCGTCCAGGAGATGGTAGGGACGGGGACGGCGTGGGCGACACACTTCAGGGACACGGCAGGCCCAGGCTGCAGCGTGTGGGCGATGAAGCGGTACACCAGCGACGGTGGGCGCGCTGGGTGAACGCAACAACCTTTATCAGGTAAATTATCTATACAATTACCATCAATATTTATACTTAATTCTCTTTAGCATTAATAACTAAGTATTTCGAACACAGCAATGCGAGTGACATTTAACCCTCAAGGATTTTACTCGCACAGCTACGCGTCGATAAAAGATGTAAAGCTGTCACGATTGTCCATGCTAGGTAGTTATACGTAACTTCCTAGCTTCACTAAGAGAAGCACATTATAATTGAGACCTTGTAAGGCGTTGTCTAACTAACGATGTATTTTCAGCCTCTCAGTACGTGGATCATCCTGGCACAATTTGGACCGAAAAAAATGGTGCATTAATGTTTCGTCCGCCCACGGTTTGTAGTCTGGGTAAGAAAGTGCTTCATAATTTGTATCTATGACATATTAATATCCATGGGTAATATCCATATCCATATACCAACCCCAAGGCCTAGAGTCTGGTGATAGTCGATGTAAAACTTGGAAATATTTACGCTGACAGACTTTGAAGCTCTACCCCCTCTACTTCCTAATGGCAGGGGCGACAAGAAAGTTAGAGACTCACAGCAGTGCGAGGGCGACATGACCGCGCGCACTCTACCTGCCAGGGCGAGAAGCGCATGAGCGTGCACAGTGCGTAGGCCCTGCACAGCGCGACACTGATACGCGCCGGCGTCCTGCGCACCAGCGACAGGGATGCGCACCACCGATGTACCTGCAGCTTCTTCTATGCGCGTGCGCTCGTTGGATGAGTCATACCTGAAAATTAATGATATTAAGAGCTAAGATCATTTCTTTCATGCCTATAGTACCGCAGCTGTGATGAGATCCATCAATTACGTTTAGGCTTACGTTGAAAGTCATGACATTCCAATAGTACGATGTTCATTTTTTTTCTAGATGTTAATTTTTAAAATATGCAGATTATTGCGATCGTTTTTTTTACGTATGGTATGCATGTTATGTACGACCTTTACTTCTCACACAGAAAATTTTCCATATAGAATCAAACTTTTGCCACTGTTCATTTTGTCGTTACAACAAAACGAAAAAAAATCCAGGGAACTTAAGTAGATGTGCTGAACTGAACAACCCACTAATGATCATTTACAACCCACTAATCATCAAATTAAGATAATTTGATTTGATAAGATCAATCCACTAATGGTCAAATCAAGATAAATTTGTCCATCATGAATTTGTTGTCAGTTACAAATTAATTAAGCCCGATCAACCGGCCAAGCAACCCCCTTTACCCGACACGGAGTATATTTACCCGACACGGAGTACATTTACCCGACACGGAGTATATTTACCCGACACGGAGTATATTTACCCGACACGGAGGCCGTCCTTGAGCCACTGCAAGGCGACCTCGCGACTGCCGACGCCGGCGACAGCGCAGCGCAGCGCCACGGCAGCGCCCGGCGACACTTCGGCCGCGGCGGGGCTGATCTGCGCTCTCGCGGCGGAGGGAGGAACGAGGGATGAGGGCGACGCGAGGGCAGGAAATGTTTCAGTTGGGGGCAGACATGGATAAATTGAAAAGTAAAATAAGTTATTCGTTTCATAAACATGGGTTGAACTTCTATGCTTATTTTCATGAACTTCTATGCTTACAAAACTTTAAACAAAACAGCTCTTTTGTGACCATGTTTCTCCCGAATTAATACAGATTTTCTGTAGACAGGAATAAATTTTTCAGTAGACAGGAATAAATTCATATATTAAACTTAGATGGATCTCTTCAAATTTTTTTCGACAAATTTTCTCAATTTAGAAATGTATGGCAAAACCATGACTTACAAGATTCTTAGCAGAGCATGGTTGAACAAATAGACTATCGCGCATTGAAACAATATTAAGCTACTGAAATATTGAAAGTTAATCTAAGAAAAATTTACGAAAATAAAATATTGAATAAGAAATTAGTTGCAAAACCTCATTTCAACTTTCTTAGATCAACGCAAGTGTACACGTGGTTACCAACACACCGCTTAGATCAACGCAAGTGTACACGTGGTTACCAACACACCGCTTAGATCAACGCGAGTGTACAAACCGAGGCAAAGTATGGAATCCTTCATAGTAAACGTAACGCTTAAATAAAGTTGATTTTAATTTTTTTCTAAACGTTCTGAATCGAAGTTTAGCGCATAAAGCCTGCAATTATAAAATTTAAAGTATTAAAACAATGAACATGATTCAAGCAATTCCGGACTCACGAAAACTGAGGCGGCGGAAAAGCTTCAGCGTTGCACGGCAGCGTCACGCGCGATCCTTCCATGGCTCGAACATCGAGTTGTTGAAACTCCTGTTCTTGTTGAAAGCTTTGTCGCTGTTGATAATAGTTATATAACCTGTGGTCGTCATGCAGATATTCTTGCTGATGATGCAGATCAAGGTAATTCTGAAGATTCTGTTGATGCTCTGGCCAGGAGCTATGATCTTCTTGGGAGTTGTGCATATTCGGCGCAGTAGCATGGTTATAACGAGGTGTTAGTGGATGAAAATCTTGTTGTTGGTGTGCATAATAATGCTGCTGGAGCGTTGGCTGTTGGTGGTGGAGTTTTGACCGGCCTTCCAACCATGTATTGGTGCCGTAAGGCTGATTGTACTCAGAGGATGAAACATAGTCACCACTCGAAGGCAGTTCGCCGTGGAGGAGGAATGGAGGCTCGCCAGCCTTCTGTGGTGGGGGCAACATGCGGGGAGCTATCTGGCCAGTCACGTCTGTAAAACAAGCAGCTCATTACTCGTCAGCACGCTTTGTATGAATCGTGTATTGTTGTCCGATTGAATATTCTTATGAGTATGCATCGTTCTTCATACTTTTTTTTACTTATATACTTTCTTTTTTGGCTTTTCTTTGGCTGTCCATCTTTTATGCTTCACAATTTTTTATAAAATACTCGCTAAATTTTTAGAATTTTAACCAGCCCTCTTCAACTTATGAGAAATTTTCTTTCAGCCCGCGAGATGAGGTGATACCAAGTAATCTATACATTCAATATACCCACCATTTGATTCACATTCAAGTTTTGAATTAATATACCGATAACACCCATGACACCCGAAATCAAGACTGCAACCGAGCGTCGAGGGTGTAGAAACTGGAAGTAGCCCGTGTTCCTTGTTATTTTACCGTTCTGCACTCTCTTGATTTTTACCAGAAAGCCCCCTCCACCCGACTGCTGGCATCCCATTTGCATGTAGTGGCCCCATTTTTTGTCAAGTCAAACATTCGGAGAAATAATCGGCCGTTGTCGGTGCGATGGCCCTATAACTCGGGCCCGACGCAGACCCGCTGTCCGAACAACATGGCAGGGTTTTCCAGAAACTCCGACACGTCGTCCATACGCCCCATCGCTCGAATTTGTGAAGCTTTTTAGCTTTCAGCAAACCACGAGCGCCGAAGCCCAGACACCACGCCGTAATCTGGTGCAGAGATCGGCGGTACGAAGCACGCGGCGAGTCGGCCATATTTTGCGTTGCAGAAAGTAGAAATTATCACAAATTGCCACATAAGACATATTCTTATAGAAACGTTTTGCTGCAGTAACAAGCCCTTATCCTATCATCAACAGGCAGTATAAGTGTGCATTATATTAAGCGCCTCCTTGGCAAAAGAAACACAGTTCCTTATCGTCGTATGGCTATCCATCAAGTGACTTGCTACTATGAGCTTTAATAGCAACTGGACTGTACGTCTGCAACATGCGGCAGTAAAATGAACATCTGCAACTGACGACAGTAAACTTCACATCTGCAACTGACGATAGTAAACTTCACATTTGCAACTGACGACAGTAATCTTTACATCAACAACTGGCGACAGTAATTTTCACATTTGCAGCTGACGACAGTAAACTGTACATCTTCAACTAGCAGCAGTGACTGTATGTCCGTACCTCATGCCACGACGTTGACTCGAAACGTTGACTTGAAACTGCGTCCAATTTACGGAGGCTCATTTACCAAGTCGGAACGTCCATCTTTGGACCGGAGGCGTTGCGTTGTAGCATTGCAGAGGCGCCATCGTTTTTTTAAACGAGTCTTGGAACTCCCGAACAAATCATCGCGATAAGAAAATGCGTTCAGCAGCGCAGGAAGGAAGCTTGCCCTAAACATGCAGTAAAGCCAGAAAACGAGAAAAAAATGTGTATTTCAGCTACAATAGGGTTAGGTTATTGAACTGGATTGTTAATATTTCGTTAATTATATTAAGAGCCCGATAATTTTGGGTGATAATTTTCGTGATCACAAACACCAGTTCCCGTATCGTTCCAGACCTCTAATGAAGCCGCCAACGTTCCTTATTCTCGCGAAAAATTCACGCTATAGAACGCACGCTTTTGATAAAAAGGAAAAACTTATTTCTATGATCATTGGAGCAAGCTCAATTTGAGCTCTGGTCATGAATGTCAGGATAGCTCGATAATGAAGTGCTCGCTTCCAAATGATAGCAGTGAAGCGGGCCTCCGAACATAATAGAACTATTTACTATAAAGCATTAATGTCACTTATTTGCTTAAATCGCAGGTTGACTAAAAATTTAAAAGCAAAGAATAGTCCACAAAAATTCATATCTTTATAGAAAACGTTTCGGAGTCCAGCTCCATCGTCAGTTCGTAGAATCTAGAATATACAGAGAAAGTCACAAGTTAATACAATTGAAAGCACAGAACACAATTAAAACCTAAATTTACAAGTAATAGGGCATAAAAACCTATGTATTCACAATTTCAAGGGGATAGGAGCACACAGCTGAATTTAAACTGGGCCTAAGCCTAAAAATGTAAAATGATTCTAAGATACGCAAATCTGAAGTACCGGAGGAGAAGCTAACACTCTAAAGTCACTGTCATAAACAGGCACATCACACTGCTCGGCGTGAGTGCGCACAGCCGAATGAGGGGGGCGCGATAGCAACTGTCCGGTCCTACAACTCCTGCCCTTATGCTCAGCGATCCTGGAATAAAGATTGCGTGAAATCATACCGACGTACGCAGATGCACATTGTGCACAACGAAATTGATAAACCATCTTGATTGCAATATTACGAAATCTAATGGCCGTTTTTTAACTTCTGTGTTCCGAAAGCCGACATTCACCGGCCTAAATACCAGTTTCTTTAGTTTACGTTCATTCCGGTTCAAGTTTAATGGGCTTCAAACATTATTATACAGAGGTTTTCGCATTTGCTCAACATACCAGGCTATGCATGCTGAATTTGAATGTTCAAGAAATATTTTATCGCTTAATGGATTTCCAGCAAGTTTGGTGTATACCCAAATCAAGAAATTCATGTCGAAGCGATTCAGTGAGGTTGCTCCCGAGCGCGATAGTAGGAACGTTATTTATTGTTCTTTTCCATACTTCGGCCCTGCGTCCGAAGCTATGTCAAGAGAATTAAAAGTCTTGTTCAATAGATACTTTCCAAGCGTTAGACTCCATATTGTTCTGGTTAACAGTTTCAAAATCGGTTCTTTCTTTAGATATAAAGATATGCTCCCTGTTCATATGCGATCTTCATTGGTTTATCAATTTCGTTGTGCACAATGTGCATCTGCGTACGTCGGTATGATTTCACGCAATCTTTATTCCAGGATCGCTGAGCATAAGGGCAGGAGTTGTAGGACCGGACAGATGCGATCGCGCCCCCCTCATTCGGCTGTGCGCACTCACGCCGAGCAGTGTGATGTGCCTGTTTCTGACAGCGACTTTAGGGTGTTAGCTTCTACCTCCGCTACTTCAGATTTGCGTATCTTAGAATCATTGTACATTTTTAAGCTTAGGCCCAGTTTAAATTCAGCTGTGAGCGCCTATCCCCTTGAAATTGTGAATAGATAGGTTTTATGCCCTATTACTTGTAAATTTAGGTTCTAATTGTGTTCTGTGCTTTCAATTGTATTACCTTGTGACTTTCTCTGTATATTCTAGATTCTGCGAACTGACGATGGAGCTGGACTCCGAAACGTTTTCTATAAAGATATGAATATTTGTGGACTATTCTTTGCTTTTAAATTTTTAGTCAACTATAAAGCATTGTTCGACTTGTTTCACTAAAAAGCATTGCACTATGAAAAAAATTAAACTGTGTACAAATAATTTAACCGATAATTCCTACACTCAATCTGTTAAACCTAGTATTTTTCTTATTTTGATGGAATCATTGAAACAAATTATTAATGCCAAAACATAATTTAAGGCCATTTCCATTTATTGCAAGCGCACTTGAATGTGGTGTGAGCGGTAGGGTATAGGTTCGTTGTGCAAATTTGGCCGAGTTTTTTTAACTAGAATTCTGGACTTGAGCAGCAAAAAGACGCTCAAATCTGGTGAGGGCTTTGATGTTCGTGCAGGAGATCCATCCCACGAAATCATCGTCGTATCAAAGCCGGCCACGCATAAGCCGAAGATTCATCACCCGCAAGCTGGCAATGATTTTAAAAACGGTTCATCACTGTGATTTAGTCGATGATAAAACCCGGTGCTCAAGACAAGCAAGATCAGCAAGCATAAACGAGGTTTAATAATTGTCTTTACTATCAGCGATTTCCACTCGCTTCTTCTCTTATCCATGGAATATGAGCAATCGCTTTGAAGTGGTTCAATTTTTATATTATGTAAGATTACGTATACGTAAAGAGAAAAAAAGAAGGCTTCATCTCCAGCATGCAGTCTTGATTCTGATTTAATATGATGTATAGTTGAGGAGCTTATTATAATAAAGGCGGAATTTGTATGTGCTAACAGTTCTTGAACGTATCCCTGAACAATAATTTGATTTAGTATGGGAAATGAGTTTACTTACAGAAACGAAGCATTTTTTCATGATTATGTCAGTCACATATTAAATAGTAACACTCTATATTATTATAATGAACATGCAAATGTTTGAAATGAATCAAAGACAAAAAAAAAAACAATGTAAAAACATTTGAAAACAGGAAGTCGGACATGCAGAAATCGTAGCCGCAATGAACTCCGATTATAAAAAGTTGATGTGATCATCCATAAAAAAAACTTTTCATTTCTACAATCCCTCACTCTTTTCCCCAATAAAATCTTCGAATTTCGGACGCAAGATAAAAAATCATCAATTAGAAGCTCAACCTTCCAATATTTGGAAGGATCACTTAGCTTGTTTGCTCGCAAAAATTGTTCTTGATCTCAGCGACCGAGAGCTCCGCATTAAAGCTTCCATTTGAAGCGTATAAACAAGCAGGTATAAGATATAATAAGATCATTTGAAGCGTAAACAAGCAGGTATACGATTAATAAGATCATTTGAAGCGTAAACAAGCAGGTATACGATATAATAAGATCATTTGAAGCGTAAACAAGCAGGTATACGATATAATAAGATCATTTGAAGCGTAAACAAGCAGGTATACGATATTATAAGATATCTTATAGAGCTTGTGGCTGCCGTATCTGTGGCCACCCGTTAACTGCTTGACAGTCGATTTAAAATAACTACAAATGCTTATGATGTGATAAAATTTCTGGTCGGTTGACACGTCCGACAAGGCTGTAAAATATTTAGATTTACTGGAAAGTCAGAGGCTGTTCCATTGATAAGGAAAAGCAATTCGAGAAGAGTATTTACATATCAATATGGAATTTGTATTGAAAAATCGGGGCGAATACTCGAATTATCTTGTACGAAATTGAGACTTAGTTCATAGGATTTTGAATATTTAACAGTATTTTTATCAACTTTTTGTTTCTAATAAAGAGTAACTCTGCTTGGGTATTTCAAACAGCAATCCAGTTCTCATACATCAAAGGGTAACTGTGTTATCGTATCTCAAGTGCTAAGTTATAACTCAAGATACAAGTTAGCGCTACTGAGTGACACAACGAAGCTTGTCGAGACGCCACGAGTCTCAAGACATGTTGCTAACTTGTCTGCACCGCGCAGCTTGAAGACATGTCGCTAACTTGTCTGCACCGCGCAGCNTGTGTGCAGTGCAGGGTCTGTAATGGTCTGTGTACAGTGGAGGGTCTATGAACGAAATTTTTAATCGCGCGTCAAAGTTTTTTGACTTTACCTCAACTAATGCAGTTTTATGGGCGCTATTATTGCGTCAAAGGAGAGATGCACCGATTAAGTAAGTTGACAAATTGTATCTTAATTTAGTTAAAGATTAACACTCCCGGAATTCAACTGCAACTTGTATTCAAACAAAACTTTAGCTAAAATTGGCTCTCGAAACAACAAAATCAAGATAATTGAAGAATAAACTTAATGAGAGATTCACCGACGCGGGGCACTTTCTGTGACGTGTAATTTCTTGCTACCCCTTCTTGTGCACCGCGCACTCTATGGTCGACTTGGTCTTGTAATTGCGATGAATAAACCTCAATTTATTAGTATAGATTCCATAGTAGTTTTGTCATCAATCTTTGTTTTTGTTCAATAAAATATTTCATAGCAAACTTGTTGCAAAAATAAAAAATGTAATAAAAATGACCAGGCGCCAATAATAATTATAGTAGGAAGAAATGTGATATTGTTTTCTTTTTGAAAACTTACCATTGAGTATTAGCGAGTAAAAACCACAAAAATATTATTCTTTGATTAACATGAAATAAAAACGTTATTATTATTATATTTATAATAGCCGAAAGTTGAAGTGCAGAAAAGAGTGCAAATAAAGACTTTTGTCACGCTACCGACGGACATGGCGTAAATTTTCTAATTAATTTCAATGCAAAATTCATCATACAGAACCAAAATTTCGCTTCATCTTCCCTTTAATCTCAAGCCTTCAGAGCACAGAAGTTCGTGCAACTCACTTCTTTTCTCAGGTATTTTTAATTTCATAATGTTTGTGTCTATCTTTGACAATGTTGTTCCCTACAGCCAAACTTCAGCAGTTCGGCCGTGGCAATATCGCTGGAAAATCTATAATCACCTTGAAATTTTCAACATGTAGTGGCTGGTACATTGCTAACACGGATAACTATGTTGATATTCCCGGTCTTAAGTTAGTGGACGGTAGCGTCAGCAATAGCTCGTCTGCACGGTAGCATCAGCAATAGCTCGTCTGCACGGTAGCATCAGCAATAGCTCGTCTGCACGGTAGCACCAGCAATAGCTCGTCTGCACGGTAGCAGCTGTCCAGCGTCGTGACATCACCAACAATAATTCATCATTAGCGCAAACTTTTGAGGGCTCAGCCGTACAGACGACGGGCTCACTTCTCACAACCGCTTTTATTTACTTACAAAATTTCTGGAATTTTATAAAGGCGTGCCAGCCGCTGTGAACTCTAGGAACTTTGGATGAGATTGGACGGATGAACAACCCAGTAAAATATCTTTCCTCGGGCTCCTTTTTATCAGCTACATAAGCAAGGCGAGTGTCGTCATCTTGAACTTTAGCACTAAAAATATAAACCTATCCCGGCGTTGATATTCACCTCCTAGTCCTAGCCTGGCGTTCAACGAGACTAGGGAAGGTTAATTTTACGGCTAGGAGGATGCCACAAGCCTGCAGCTATGACGGACTCACTTCACTCTAACCCTTGAAGATGCAAACACTCTTCTCTCAGTTACCCTGCTGCTTCTTTTTCCAACAACTTGTTTTTCATTAACTGGGGTGCACTGATTAGTTACTAACCCTGGTCCTGGCACTAACCTCTCACCCTAACCCTGGCACTCACCTCTCACTCTAACCCTAACCCTGACACTCACCTCTCACCCTAACCCTGACACTCACCTCTCACTCTAACCCTGACACTCACCTCTCACGCTAACCCTGGCACTGGCACTCGCCTCTCACCCTAACCCTAACCCTCACCTCTCACCCTAACCCTGGCACTGACACTCACCTTTCACTCTAACCCTACCCTTAACACTTACCTCTCACCCTAACCATGGTAGGAGACGACACTCTGGTAGCGTGAGTGAGCGTGTTCAGCAGACGGCACATGAAGATGCTGGCAGTGACACTCACCTCTCACTCTAACCCTGACACTCACCTCTCACCCTAACCCTGGCAGGGGACGACACTCTGGTAGCGTGAGTGAGCGTGTTCAGCAGACGACACCTGAAGATGCTGGCAGTGACACTCACCTCTCACCCTAACCCTGACACTCACCTCTCACCCTAACCCTGACACTCACCTCTCACCCTAACCCTGGCAGGGGACGACACTCTGGTAGCGTGAGTGAGCAGGTTCAGCAGACGACACCTGAAGATGCTGGCAGTGTCCCGCTGGGATACGTTGAACACGCGCAGCACACCCGACCAGGACACGTGATACTTTTCATCTGTTGACACAACAATAACTGCGCTAGTAATTTTTAGTAAAGCAAGTGTTCATCTGTTGACACAACAATAACTGCGCTAGTAATTTTTAGTGAAGCAAGTGTTCATCTGTTGACACAACAATAACTGCGCTAGTAATTTTTAGTGAAGCAAGTGTTCATCTGTTGACACAACAATAACTGCGCTAGTAATTTTTAGTAAAGCAAGTGTTGAGTTGAAGCCCATAGAGACTCATGAGCAAGCAGTAAATCATTTTCTTGCGCAACAATAAGCATGTTAATTAATTTTTCATTTAATTCTATGATTTGTCTACAGACATAATGCTTGGAGACTAAAAGTGACATTTCACAAATAAAACTTCTGGAAATGATCTGATTTTTTAAATATTTCTGGAACATTCGTCTGCCCGAAAAATATTATCGCATTGAAGTGCGTTAGCCACGTTCTCGAGTGAGCGCTCCCGTAAATCTCAGGCAACATCGGCAACTGCGATCGAGATTGCAGAGAAATAACAATGCTCTTATTCATGCCGTTTTGAAGGTGATTTTTCTCGTGCATTGAAATTCTGTGGTCTGGCATAAACACTTGATGGAAAAACTCTCATGATAATAGTTCATAAATGAATACTTTTGAATTTGCATGCGTGCTCGTTATGTCGATCGTACCAGCAAACTTGGATATTGGAAAGCCAATTCTGCAGGCTGGTAGAAACACTTTGTTGCCGGAAGGCATCTAACCTTTTATCACTCAACCAGTCTGTGTTTTAATTCATTATTCTCCAGTAACTTCCGACTCAATTTAATTATTTCCATTTTTGTTCAGTCATTTTTTGCACAACTAACGACAGTCACATTCAATTCAATTGCGTCATTTAGTAGCCAACAGCCACTGGCATTCCGTGTATTGTGTTAGCCTGGAAGTGCTAATCTTGGTAAGTCAGCTCCCCAAAATTGGAACAACATTTGTGTACTTCGTTAGTCATTTTATCAGATTAATTGTATTTTTGCCAAACTGTTAGTTTCCATGCTCACCATGCACTTCACTGCAGTTGATGGCCCTTTGCTTATTCCTATTATATTTATAGTTTATCTAAGCCTATCTTGATAATTTAAGTAATCTTCTTGATTGAATTAATTGATTATTTCTTGTCTGATGGTCACAGTTTTTAATGCATTTTAGTCATAATAAATATCTTGATGACATTCTGGCATTGGTTAAGAGATTGAATTATTTGGCTTGTGAATTCTTTAATTAGCAGAGAGGTGTTTTCTTACCGTATCATTCTAGTCCTACCCTGCGCTCCCTATATACTACAGTTTTGGCCTAGCAACTGCTTTCTTTAACCCTTATTACTCGTATTGCCATCTAGAGTGAAGTCACTGATCAATGCCACACTCCTCTACCTTATTTGCTGTAATTATCCCTAAATGTAATCTTAATAGAGAACTCTTTCATTCAACAACATAAATAGCTTCCACTGTATACTTAATTATCTGAAATAGACAATGGGTTTGTCCCACCCGCTAGCACGGTAACAACTTGATGGAAAGACTCATGATAATAGTTCTTAAGTGAACATTTTTGAATTTGCGTGCGTGCTCGTTTTGTCGATCGTACTAGCAAACCTGAATATTGGTAGGCTTTACGTGATGCAAACATCTGATTTACCTGCCAGGTACACGAAAGAAATTTAAACAAAACCTAATTTAAATAAAACAAAAGCACGATTAAAAATTCTCGCGATTCATGGCTAAAATCAATTGAAAATTTATATTTTTACGTTTTCACAACATACTTCTTTGACAACATTTAAAGCGTTTCGTTGAGTCACGGAGATCAATTCAGATTCATAAATCCAAATATATATATATTTTTTAATTCGGTCAGGGGGCAACTGGACCAGTAAGTTGTCTGGTCGCTCACTGAAACTTGCAGATTTCGGGAGAGTTTGATCAGTCCTCACGTCATACATAGAATTAGGCATAGAATAAAAGTCTAGGGCAATTACATAGAATAAAGGCTCACTCAAATGTATGTGAATCCAAATTGCATTCCTACAGCCAAAAATTGAAAATTTTCAGAACAGCTATCCATTCGAAGAAACATTATCCAACTAGCAACCTGAAGTCGATATTACTGAAAATATCTTCTTTAATTTAAGCTGCAACTTATTATGTGTAATTTTAATGTTAAGACATTATAAAACCACAGAAAAACTTATAAATAGTCTAGCATAAAGACTATATAAATTGGTTTATAATATGTAAATTAGATAAGTATCAAAATCTCATTTCGACGGACAGCCGTACATTTGGAGGCTGGTCGAATGTATAGAGTTTCTGTTCAATTTATAGGCAACAAGTTTACAGGAGACGAAGGACTGCAAATGAATGCGCCGAAACCGACGCTTCAATGCATACAAAATTCATCGGCTCTCCCGGAAAGCAGAAGGCGGCCTGATCGAGATATCGAAGGCCTGTATAATCTGAGCTTCCCTCAATATCAGCAATACAGCTCGCCAGTCATGATATAAATGATATCATGAAATGAAAAGATCCGGGCAAATAACACAATATTAGATCTTCTGTGAACAAGGCACGAAAAGGAAAAGAATGGGCGACAGGCCACATCACGCCTACACTTCAGCGCCGACATCACTATGTTATGTTATGTTATGTTATGTTAATGAATTAGTACAACCAGATTCTTGGTGAAATGCCACCAGTCATGGAGATTTATTTTGATTCTGATCTGTGTCAAGTATTTGCGTCCATTCAATATAGTAGCGGAGTTTTGATTTATTCCAAGCATGCCGTTATCTTAATATCATCAACACAATTATCTATGCCACGCGTATTACACTTAGTAAATATACAGAACAAGGATTCGTATCAAGTGATTCACTAAAGTCGATTCAAAGTTCTATAGAAGACACGACATGATTGCCGTTGTCGAAAGAAACCAGCTTTGCTTATATAGCAGAGCTCCCTAGAGCTCAAACTGCTCTCATTTCAATAAAAATTGCACGGCCTACACCACCTTTCGCGCAGAAGGATCCTCGAACGCGGATTGGATGAGTATTTTATTGAGAGCCTCGAGTGTTTGCCTCCTACGGTCTTGCCATCGTCGGGAGATTCCCGAGATTCTGTGATTTCTCGGGGCAAGACGCGCACTCCACCCGTGTCCTTGGAGACGAGAAAGCATTCGTTTTTGTTGCAGTTTTCTTATTTCCGGCGAGAGTGTCGCCAGAGTTGTTGGTCGTCACTTTGTGAGGAAGCAGTTACAGTGCATTGTTTCCGAAGTTACTCAATTTTTGCAGCTGGGACATGAAACTTACAGAGGAATATTGTTAGTAGAATAGGCACTATCCTTGATACATTGTATATGTACTAGAAAATAAGAATTAAGCTCGAGTAGAGCGGAACGCCTTTTGTTGTTTGCTGCACTCCAATTTAATATGGCATATAATATTATTGAGCTATGATTTGAAATAATAGTGATATTGCACATGCCTCACCAAGATTTAAAATTCTTTCAAATTTAAGTGCCATGACTTCAAATGCTTGTAGATTTCCTACGTAGCTTCCGAAATGTAATGTACGACGATAAGGTAAGAATATTGCTCTATCCTTGCCAAGAGACTGTCGTGAGGGGGCTTAAAAACGCTCATATCTCTTATGAATGGAAGAGATGAGCGTCGTAATTCAGGAGGTTTCTGCGCGGTGTGTCGCTCTGACGAGCCGTAAAATAATGAGAATCGTCGTAAAAAAAAACTCAGGCTCGTCCATTGAGCTTCGGTCTGAACCACGTCTTGTTATTCGAATAAGAAAATCCTGGCTCACTCGCTTGCAACCTATTGCATCGCCAACGCTGGACCTTGCAGGAAAACATGAAAAAAGCGCGCGAGGAAGGATTGGGATCCTTAAAGAATATGGTTTCAGAAATGAAGTTCAGAAATGAAGTGGACCGAGAAGAGAAGGATGCCGATGATAACATGTTTACAAGGCTATTTTATTCAAGAGTTCTATCAAAATAAAAAAAGAATTATGGATTGATCCGGGGATAATTTCCAAAATAGCGTGAGGGTGTTATAGACCCATTAACGGCATATAACATCTTAAAGTAGAGGCTCGGTAGTAGCCGTGGGTTGATGTTACCGAATAAATCTTTTAAATTCACATGCATGGTGCGTTTCCTGATAAAATGATACAAAATTATATGAGCAATATCCATTCCAGTTATGAATCAGACAAGTTCTAATAATTTTGCACTACCGTCATCTCACATAATTCTACACACCTTATTACAGACAATAAAAACCATAATGTGATATCAGCGAGTTCTCTCGAGCCGCTCTGAAGCACGACAGCTCTCTAAACATAAATATTTAGTCCAGATAACACGACCGCAGGAGTAAGAACCATCCTGAACGCATGACGACAGCTTTTGGCCAAGCACAGTCACAGCCGTGATGAAGATGGAGTGATCTCTGCCATCTGTGATGAGTGTGCCGGTGAAGTGGCATGAGTAGCGCCATCACCTCCAGCCTAATGCCACCACGGCCTGCCACCAGGACCTGACGAGACCAAATGAAGTGCCACTCCTCGAGCCCTCATTTCTCACTCGCTTCATGAAGACGAAGGTGCCAGCGTGTGGTCGTATCAGTGAAACAGCATTGCGCTCAAAATCTCTGCGCACGAGAGCGGGATGGGCGGCGGAGCTCAGCGTATTAGGCCATATGAGAATTAATGTGCGGTAGATTTATGGAGGAAAATTCTCTGATAATCATTGAGCATTTTTGCCATAATTCGGGAGATTTTCAAAATATGAACTCACCAGGTTTCAAATATTTCAGCACGAACCGACTAAAAATGTCGAGGTACGAATGAAAATACTTTTGGATTTGGATACCAAAGGAAGAATCACCCAGCATCTTTGTTCATGGAGTCAGTAAGAGACTCCTTCCTAGTCCAGCACGTTACCAAACCAACCCATTATAGAAGTAAACAGACTCCCAATATTCTAGACCTGGTGTTTACCAGTGATGAATCAATGTTGGATGAGCTTCGTCACGAGGCTCCGTTGGGCAAAAGCCATTTGGGATCCTTAAAGAATATGGTTTCAGAAGTGAAGTGGACTGAGACGAGAAGGATGCCGATAATAACATGTTTACAAGGCTATATTATTCAAGAGTTCCATGAAAAAATTATGGATTAATCTGGGAATAAATTTCCTTGCTAACGTGAGGGCATTGGACCCATTAACGGCATATAACATCTTAAAGTAGAGGCTCGGTAGTAGCCGTGGATTGATGTTACCGAATAAATCATTTAAATTCACATGCATGGTGCGTTTCCTGATAAAATGTTCCAAAATTATAAGAGCCGACCTCCATTTCAGTTATAAACCCGACAAATTCTAATAATTCTGCACTACCGTCAACTCATATAAATTTACCTTATTACAGTAATTAAAAACCATAATGTGATATCAACGCGTTCTCTCACGCCGCCTGAAACATGGCAAGTCTAAACACATAAATATTTACTCAAGATAACACGACCGCAGGGGTAAGAACCATCCTGGACGCATGACGACAGCTTCTGGCCAAGCACAGTCACTGCCGTGATGAAGATGGAGTAATCTCTGCCATCTGTGATGAGTGTTCTGCCATCTGTGATGAGTGTGCCGGTGAAGTGGCATGAGTAGCGCCATCACCTCCAGCCTAATGCCACCACGGCCTGCCACCAGGACCTGACGAGACCAAATGAAGTGCCACTCCTCGAGCCCTCATTTCTCACTCGCTTCATGAAGACGAAGGTGCCAGCGTGTCGTCGTATCAGTGATACAGCATTGCGCTCAAAATCTCGGCTCGTCGTATCAGTGATACAGCATTGCGCTCAAAATCTCGGCTCGCTTCGCCGCACGAGAGCGGGATGGGCGGCGGAGCTCAGCGTATGTCAGCCGTATGAGAATGGATGTGCGGTAGATATATGCTTGGAAATTTCTCTGATATTCATTGAACATTTTTGCCATGATTCGGGAAAATTTTTAAACTATGAGCTCGCCAGGTTTCAAATATTTCAGCGCAAACCGACTAAAAATGTCGATGTACGAATGAAAATACTTTAGGATTCCATTATGGTTTAAGATTCTTAGGCGGTTTAGAACTGACTGATTATGAAATTTCACATAATTCATCATTACCAAGAATATGCTGATGATGCTAAGGCAAATTTATTCATATAAGTATGAGTAAAATCGTAAATTTCAATCAATATTAATTATTGTTAACAAATCATGTGCATGAAAGTTGATGCCTGATTAAAACTTATTTAATGCCTCAGGATCAGCGTATGGTGTTTCGATGACGGGGTCAAAGTATTGCCAAACGTGCGTATATGATTGAATGATCAGATTATGATAATTTACGACCATCGTACAAATTTTTGAGAGTAGCTGCAGTGCTTGTGAAGCATCAAACGTTCGAGATAACTATACTGTTGATTGCGGCGAACTAAATCATGTAAAAAGTGTGTAATTAAAACAAGGATTTTAGAACCTGACGATACGCACGAGCCTGATCTGCATCAAAGGCTAAAATCCGAATTTGGGTTAAAAATTGCGCAGTAAACAAGTCTCATCTATTGGGCCTCAAGCTAATCAGAAACATGCGATCACACAAATAAAAGAGCCTAAAATATCTTACTTAACTCAAATACGATCAATTTCGGTAGCAATTAACATTCATCAGACAAAATAAACTTCATTAAACCTCTAGTGATTCTTTTCTACTTCAGTGATGATGAAAGCAAGAATTTTATATTTATTTCCATGGTTTAAATTACCAGCCATTGCAGAATTTTTCAAAAGTTGTAAGTGAAGAGCCACTGAAAAGCCCATTTTCCTGTAATTTATAAATAAGCAGACAGGCCAAGCGTTGCGTCCATTATTTTCTCTGCATACAGTAGGCTCTTTTACGCCACCTAAATTATGCCCAAGCCCACAGCCTCCTCCAGCTCGCATTAACATTTTATTTTGCGAGAATTAAAGCTTTTCTGATGAGATCAGAACGCTCTGGCTTTTTGAGATAACTTATTCAAAGGGATTACCGGACTTGGGCCTCCGGGTTAAGTACCGGTATCCATGGTACGCATTGCAGCATATATGCCATCATGCATATACGAACTGCAGCTAAACAATGAAGAGATGAATATTTATTTGGATCATTTTTGTTTGAATGCGTCCATATAAAGCATTCATGGTAAGCTTGCATCCACATACTTCGGCACACATGTGGACGATGTGGTTTGCAGTCATATACTTTGTTTGTCGTTTTTCGATGAGCACCCTCATATCGTTCGTAATTCAGGATATGGTCCGTATATCAGTATCTCAATATCCACGATACGGATATTGAGTAATAATAATTACTATTACAATAATTAGTAACACGATAATTTTTGAGTTGAATTTAAAAAGTTATCAATACTACTTCTGCTGAAGAAACGGCTGAACTCGTGAAATTATAGCAGATTTTTAGCGCATTTTCTCATTTCTGGAAAAAAGGCGCTTATGTGCTCGCCATGTCCCTCCGTCCGTCTGTCTGTCTGTCCGTCAGTGACTTCACGTTTTCGTCGACGAGAAAATGCGCTCTCTGTCACTCACTGCTGTGAGTACTGAGTTATATTTTTTCCTCTTTAATATGAATAAATTTCTAGGTTTGGGAAAATTTCCAAGAAGAATAGTTTATACAGTTGTTAATACTAATTCTATTTCAGAAACAGTGTATATGTAAATAAACGGTGTATACTGAAACCAACATACATGATACAGTGGATAGTCCTGTATACCTTGACATCCCGGCATGCTGATATATGCCACACAGTATCCTAGATATAACCTATACTGAATATCATGCCTGGAAACCTGATCCGTGCAGACCTCGCAAGGACAGGCGAGCCAAAGACCGCGGGTCTGCAGGACAAAGGCTCGCCAGCCCGGCCGGAAACAATGCATCTTTGTTTCCTTTGTAGCGAATTCATGCGAACTAAGCTTCCAGAAAACTAAATGCAATTTACATTCTTTCGGGGAATAACGGTCAGTTGAATGACGGCGTTTGAGATATGAAGCTTAATGCCTTCAGCGTCTCTCTGTCATGCTCGACTGTTCGAAATAGATTACCGTCGAAGTGGGAGGGAATTCGAAACACAAGTGTTGCCATACTCGTTATTTATACAAAATAATGAGTGCGCTTCTTGTAAGCTTTCAGGTACGTGACATTAAAATGAAGTGAGGCGTTCGATATAGTAAATTTGACTGAAGATCAATTTTGTATCGGGTAAGCTACAAGATGGCAAACGGGAACCGATATTACACTATAAAAGCTGCCAAACTAGCCCCATAAAATAGCTCATCGATGAATGCCCTGAGTTTCATGATCACGAACCACCGAATTTTCTAAAATTTAATTAAATGAAAAACTTTGACCGAACGATGTTTCTAGCGAACATTTCTCGATCGTCTGCATTTTACCCTAAACGATGTTAATTGAAAGCAAGCGTTTCACGTTCATGTGGCATCCTAGACGAATTTGAAGCAAAGATTTCACGTCCGTGAACCTCTCTTAATGAAGTTTGAAGCGAACATTTCACGTCCATATGTGTCGACCCAAGCGATGTTTAAATCAAACATTTCATGTCTTCATTTCGCCCTTAATGATGTTTGAAGCGAACATTTCGCGTCCGTGTGTCGACCCAAGCGATTTTAGAATCAAACATTTCATGTCTGTATTTTGCCCTATATAACGATGTTTGAAGCGAAATTTCACGCCCGCAATTCGCCACAGAAGATGTTTGCTGTCCTGAGGTTTCTCCCCAATTGTCGTAACTATTAATAGTGGTCGAAAAATCACAACAACGACATCAAGACACGAATGAGAAAGGATTCCCTGAAAGCTGATTTAAAATATCAGGTGAAATCACACGAGATCAAATGGTTCCGAAATCGCGATCCATAGTAAAATATCTGCATTATAGACCGCTGGAGCGGTGGTGGATGGAGAACGCAAAGACACAAGGGGTTCAGTTCTATTGGATTGTTGTTGGCATTAATCAGATGCTGGATTATTTTATTCATTTTACGCGTAATAATTTGGGCAGAATAATGAAAATAGTTTAATTGTGCAAAGCAGAGCATGGTTTTTCAATTTACACATGCTTTATTTGAATAAACATTTTTTATTAAAAGCCATGCTCATAAATAATTCAGGAAATTTTACCTATGTTTACTGGTGCTCAAAAACGATGAATATTTGATCCTAGAATTAAAAGAAAATAAATTCCCTTAGAATAAAAAATTTTTCTTAGCAAAACGTAAATCCGTACACTTCATCCCAGTGAAACTGTCGACCGGCGGTAGAGAATACGGACCAATATCTGCCATACTTAGCGAGAAACCCGCTATGGGCCCGTGACCCGCAGTGGGCTCGCTGCCCCATGTTACCCTATAATTGAAATCAAGCATTTCACGCTCATGCGTGCTGTCCCAGACAAAGTTTGAAGCAAAGATTTCATATCGTTATTTCGCTCGTGATGATGTTTGAAGTGAACATTTGACGTCCATGCGTCAACCCAAGCGATGTTTGAATCAATCATTTCATGTCTTCGTTTCACTCTTAATGATGTTTGAAGCCAACATGTCACGCCCACAATTCGCCCAAGAAGATGTTTGATGTTCTAAGGTTTTTCCCCAATTGTCGTACTCGGAATTATTAATAGTGGTCGAAAAATCACAACAACAATATCAAGACACGAATGAGAGAGGATTCACTGAAAGCTGATTTAAAATATCAGGCGAGATCACACGAGATCAAAGGATTCCGAAATCGCAATTCCTAGTAAAATAACGCCATTATAGACCGCTGGAGCGGTGGTGGATGGAGTACGCAAAGACACAAAGGGTTCAGTTCTATTGGATTGTTGTTGGCATTAATCAGATGCTGGATTATTTCATTCATTTTACGCAGAATAATTTGGTCAGAATGATGAAAATAGTTGAATTGTGCAAAAAAGAGCATGGTCGTTCAATTTACACATGCTTTATTTGAGTAAACCTTTTTTATTAAAAGCCATGATAATAAATAATTCAGGAAATTTTACCTATGTTTACTGGTGCTCAAAAACGATGAATATTTTATCCAAGAATAAAAATAAACTAAATTCCCTTAGAATAAAAACGTATTTAGAAAACATTATAGATAGTAAAGAAATATATGAAATTGTTAACATTGAAGTTTGATGTTGACTTAGTAAGCCGTGACTTGTATGTCTTACCTCCTGACAATGACGGGAAGACGTTAACAGACTCGTCACGTAACCATGACGTGACCACGACGTACTGACGTATCTCGGGCGGCACAACGCACGTGAGAGTGGCTACGTTGCCTGGTAGCACGTCACGCACTACGACGTTGACGTCGTAGTGCGTCTCGAGCACTGCGATGCAAGAGACGCAGCGTCAGGATTAGCGTTAAAATGAACGCAACTTGCAGCTTAACTTTATATGGTGACAGCCGGACGAAATTATATTGAAAAGAGTATCTTAATAGTAGCGGATATTATAGTTTTGTGGGGTAAGAGCCGGTCATTACCCACACAGTAAAACAAGAAGATTGGAAATGAAAGAGACTGGAACTGAGATTTTAATGCACTGTAAAATAGCAACAATGTGGGCTTTAAAAATGAATATTAAGCTAAGGAAAGATGGTGTAAGTAATACTCTTGGCAAAGTGTGTATCTGTTGAAGAGTAAATCTAATAAATAATCTTCGTTGAAGATAAATAAAGAAATAACAATACAATATAACACTTATTCAGATAATAAAAATGAACTTTCTAGAGCTTTAACTAACCTGTAGCGGGGATCAGCCGAATGATAATGACTAAAGAGAAAATTGTGTGCGCGACGTTAACTTCTTAAACGGTGTGGCCAAGGTAACGGGAAATTAAAATTTATTAGAAAATAAAACTCGCAAAATGTGTAACAGTCCAGTTTAATGAGTCGGAAAACTTGTGAGTAAATATAAATTCTTGCGTTGTTTCATAACATTTTATCAACATGTGATTTTTATTACGTTTTTCGTTATGTTTACTGAACAGTAATTATTCAGCATGTGATTTTTATGACTTTGTTTTTTTAATGAACAGTAATTATTCACCGATTATTGCTGAATAATTCGCTCAAACTTCGTTTGCAATATTGCGAGTTACGATCTTATCTACTGAAACCAATCAAGAGAATCCGCTAGCGGTAGAAGCTGCTTTATATTTCAATATCAACTAAAAAACTTTTAGCACAACGCAAAAAAATTATCTCGATTTTTGAAACATAGGAATCGTTAACAAGCTGAACATATCAACATAAATTGAAACTCAACGGAATTAAATACAGGCCTTGCAGCGATATTGCCCACCATAATCTCAGACTTTAAAACCAACCAAAAATTATCAAATGAATCGTTTATTGAAATGAAGAACAAAATATTTAGAGCGAACAAGAGATATAATCTTTGAACCGATAGTTCAATAACCGATAGATAGATAGCATCATATACTGAAAAACAATTTTAACTTTTGCAGTCAATTCATAATGATTAGAATTATTTGCACGCAAATAGAATAATGATGATAAAAGTAGTAACAATCGGAAATAATGGATGACAATAATAGAAATCCCCAGGGCTATTTAGGAAATATGAACGTATATGACGTTTGATACGCGAAACCTAAGCCGCTGGGGTAAATATCAACATTCAATAGACTAAGAAGGTGAGACCTAAGCCACTGGGGTAAATATCAACATTCATTAGACTGGAAAGGTGAATCATAAGCCACTGGGGTATCATCTTGAATGATATCTTCCAACATCTAATATCCTCGTGCTGGGAAGGATAGGTCTCAGATATCAGAGTAAATAAAAGCGTGCATAAGGAAGGTAAAGAAAGGTAAATAAAAGCGTGCATAAGGAAGGTAAAGAAAGGTAAATAAAAGCGTGCATAAGGAAGGTAAAGAAAGGTAAATAAAAGCTAAGCCCCTGGGGTAAATATCAACATTCATTAGACTAAGAAGGTGAGACCTAAGCCCCTGGGGTAAATATCAACATTCATTAGACTAAGAAGGTGAAACCTAAGCCCCTGGGGTAAATATCAACATTCATTAGAATAAGAAGGTGAATCTTAAGCCATTGTAGTATCATCTGGAATGATATCTTCCAACATCTAATATCCTCGTGCTGGGAAGTTTAGGTCTAAGATATCAGAGTAAATAAAAGCGTGCATAAGGAAGGTAAAGAAAGGTAAATAAAAGCGTGCACAAGGAAGGTAAAGAAAGGTAAATGTGTGGACCAACCAGCAATAACCCTCGTGGGGGGCGAGATGATGACCCCCCAGGGGGAGGTGATGCGGCACATCAGGGAGGTGTTGTGAACCTCTCTGTGGTACAGCGTGCCAGGGAACGCTAGGTACTTCAGCGTACCATTGCTCAGTACCTCCACTACCCCAGGGATCTGTCAAGGTTTAAGTTCCTACCATTATTTGGTTTTGTTATTTTATTCTAATATTACATGGAAGTTGTGGTCTTCAAGGTCTGGGTTTGAAATTTTTTCTTAATGTTCGTCATTTCAGAGCAGATCGCAAGTCAGTGTAAGGCGCATGCGAGTAAAAACCGGACATTAGATCAGTAATCGCTTTTAGGATTTTCAGGATCGTGTAATTTTTGCGACCCCAGCTCGAGTTATCCACATGCTTAAGTGCATTAATAGATATTCTAGAAGTTTTGAGCAGCATAATATATTACGAAACCAGAAGTAGTGACAAAATCCAATCAATAAATTATAACTTTATTTATATGTTTAATCTGCGAGAGCAATCTTAATGCAGATATAACACACAGTAGTAGCAGTCGATTCACTGTCCATTCATAGTGAAAATTTCTCTATAGATTATATCAATATTAGAATATGTTTAGTTATTCATTCACTTCAATGTTATTTATATTCTTCTCCAGTTAGTCTGTGTGAGTTGTTTAAGTATGTTTGCTATTCACTTTATGTTTAACTTTATCTAATAAGAGACTGGTAAAAAGTGTTGGTTGCGATCGCTCGTAGTCGACGACAGCGCTCGTATATTAATCCCCTTAATTTCAGTGTTTGCCTAGCGCATGCCCTTGTAAGTCCTCCGAGGCTCAATGGGCAGTTTGATTACTGTTAGAAGGCTTCTATAATTAGCTTCTATCGATGTAGCGATTTTTCCCGCGCATACAAGAAATAGAGTTAGAAAAACATAGGTAATAGTTTCTGCG
>NW_025934189.1:0-552 GCF_000764305.2 Hyalella azteca | reverse complement strand
AGGTAACACGTTATGTAAATTAAACTTTTAAGATGCACTTCCATTCGCTGGGGTCAAAACATCGGTTCAAAATCAAAGACAATGATATGTATATCTTCTGGTATCCAGGTCACGAAGTAACATTTACTTCGTCCCGTAACTTTCAACTGACCTTGAGCTTAGAAGAAGTTGGAATGCCTTCTGTTCAGTATTATTTGATCGTCACCGACTTTCAATTGATTGCATTTTTATCAATCACAGAATTTATTATTTATTATTTATTTATTTATTTATTTAAACAGAATTTATTAAAGAATAAACTAAAGTTTATTATTTTTCCTCCCATAAACTTTGCAACTTGGTGTGATGTGGTGATGAAGGGCACGATTTTTTCGATTTCTTGTGAGAGAAACGCACGTCGCCAGCGTTCTAGCACACGAACTAACAATGGAAGGCTGTAATTTAAACGAGCCAGGATGGTAAGGGGGTAAGGAGGCTGTCCCTCTACCCACTAGGAAGAGGGTAGACGATCGACTATGCCACTTCACGCGGGCTGATTTATGGCCGCTAAGG
>NW_025934188.1:0-4159 GCF_000764305.2 Hyalella azteca | reverse complement strand
ATCTCGGCGAAGAAACTGCCGAGCTGGCGCGACACTTCAGGCCGGATTTCGTCGGCCACCGCTTGGTAGTTGTTGTTCAGGAAGTGGTGGACAGTGTCACCTGCGAACGATTAATTGGTAGTTGTTATTTTGCATAATGATATCTGCTGTGAAGAATAGTTCCAATTTGAAATTATCTATCATGTCAGTTGTTCAAGAAGTGTCGGATCATAGAACTCAAAATAAAAATTTTCTAAATTTTTAAAAATATTCGAAAATTATTATATATGTAAATTATTGTATGAACAAAAATTAAAGACTTGCAATGATTACATTTTTATTCATTTTAATGCAACTATCACTAAATTCATATTGCATTTATCAAAAGTGAATGAAGCTAAATAAATTAATCCCTTTTTGGATTTCGCATAACATAAAGCTCGTGCAGGTAAGGCATGCGAAATTTAATGCATTTCACTCACTCATGACTCGGTTGTTAGGGAAGAGGTTCTCCATCTTGGTAACCATGGTTTTGAAATCGAAGTCCAGCTTAATGTTGCCTATGCGCAAGAAGCCTGCGTGGGGCCTGACTTCGCCGATACCCTCAACAGAGATGCCGGCTGTGCACAAAACGCACTGCATATTGTACACAAAATCTCATAACAAAAACTAATAAAAATTCTATTAAATGGGTGACCACAAATGAATTATTACCTGAATTACTTCGCATGAATTGAATTGCACACATGATTAAATTAAATTACATTACATGATTAAATCACATGATTAAATATTCCATCCCTTTAAATATTGGCAAATAAATTGGACCAAATTAATTACTTAAGGTGAATGAGGAGCATGCCGGAGGGCAGCTCTGCCCAACTTCACACTTACGTTCATATATTCCTTTCCGTGGGTATGAACGCTGGAGGACGTAGCAGCCTTTGAGCTCAAGTTTTCAAAGTTCTAGTTATATAAGTGCACAGCCACTGCTTCAGCATTTTAAGTTGAGCAGGCCTTACTGCATTGGCTTAACCGATTCCGGCTTAACATTTTCTGCCTAACCTACTAACATCGCTACAATTCTACACCCAAAGCAAACCTGAGCGGACCTAACCTTATCTCATTGGCTGCCGGTGGTTAGAGAGGTAGAGCGAGTGAGCTGGTATGGCCTGTCATTGGCTGCAAGAACGTTGTGAGTAAGGACAATATGAACAAGTTAGGCCAGAAGAGGTTAGGCCAGAACAGGGTTAGGCGAGAAGAGGTTAGGCAAGGAGAGGTTAGGCCGGAGTTCGCGAGGCNTTTTATGCCTGTAAAATCTAAGATTTTCTGTCAGATCTGAATTATGCTCCTATTCCTCCTAGATATATATTCATTTGGAGTACTTGCCAATGCTGCCAACTACTGCTCTCGTGGGTCATTTAGGTCAGAACCCAGAAAAATGTACGGGTCCCATTGTCTGAATCGTGAAATATTTCTTTGCACACAGCACGAGCAGAGAGCAAACGTAGCACTGATACGTCTTATTGCCGGGCCAAACTTGGTCAGAATGACCCATACGGCCGGGGGAGAAAACTGCATAGTAATATGGACGAGTTTAGTTAGTTTAGTGGCCAAATATTCACTAGCGCTTCAGCTATTTAGCTATCTCGCACCGAAAGCCAGGATGACCATCACCAAAGAGGTGGAAGGTCTCAGTTATCGCAAGTTTCTTAAATAAAAAAATCATTCATCACCCACAAGGGCCGGAAGGTCTCAATTGTCCATCCCGCTAAAGCTGGCTCGAAAGAAGCAGCGTTAGCATCTCAGAGAGACGAAGTGACAAGGACAGGTGAAGAGCAACAGAAACGAAGACACTCGAACAAGAGGTCGCTTACACGGGACGTCGGCCGCCCGCACGACAGAGACAGAGAAGGGAAATGTAAGGAATCCTACCTACATAATAACTTAATGTAAGGTATCCTTCCTACATTATAACTTAATGCAAGGAATCCTGCCTAAATAATAACTTAACCCCACAACTGAGACCTGCCGTCAGACACCACGAGCTCAGCGGTGGGGCGCTCAGGAACAATCCCCCTAGGAAAGCGAAATCCCATGGGACTTCTGACGAGCACAGACACATGTCAGAAGTCCCCCCTGAAGGGTAATGTGGACGAAATTTCACTGGTTTTCCTGAGTGCGACTGTGGCTAAGCTGACCAAAATATAATGTATTCAACAAGGTGTGACCGTCTGGACTTGAGGAAAGGCAAGAGGCGTATAATGATTCAAAAATGTAAAAGAAAAATACTGAAGCCGTCGACTTCATGGCGAAGAAAAAATCTGAAGCGTGCAAATTTTTTCGCACTTATTGCAAAAACTCACATTATCACATTAACTTAAGCTTTCGGACGTAAACTTTGTGCAACTGTGATAGTTTGGCATCAATTATGTCGGGACATGGTGCGAAAATTCTTGTTTAAATTAGGTGAATTTACTATTGAGTATTCATTAGCTGATGGATGAATTGATCGGAATTTAATTCGAACTCCAAATCTGGAAAATAAATAATTATCAACTTGCCTGGATCAGTTTCTAATACAACGATGATAACTTTCTTCCGGAGTATATATGAAGTTAATTCTTCTAACACTTTTGGAACACTTCTAACAGTGCTAATTTTCTTTATTCTACTGTAGACCGCTCATTGTAGTATTCATCAATAGAAACAACAATAATTTGACCAAAAACTGTACAAGTCATTTGTCAGATGATCATTTTAATCTTTTAGATTGGTAACTACTTCCTTTAAAAACATACGAATATGAAAGAATTTAAAAGCAAAGAAAACGCCAAGTAAATTTAACATATCGATATTGAAAGCGTTTCGGAGTACAGCTCCATCATCAGTCGACAATCTAAAAATGAATACAATCATTTTATAAATCAAAACTCTGACTCGGACAAAAGACCTAAGTCAGATTATCTAAACCTCAATTATTCTTCATTAAAATTCCCTATGGAATTAGAATCCAACAATAGCTTGTCGTTTCTCGATTGTAAAGTTACTAAATCTGGCTGTCGTTTTCAGACTTCCGTATATGTTAAACCGACATTTACCGGTTGGGTATATGAGCTTCTTTAGCTTCCGCTCGTTCCGTTTCAAATTAAATAGTCTTCAAACTTTGATCTACTTTGCATGATATGCATTTGGAATTCGAATTTATTCGTAGTATATTTTAGCTGAATGGTTTTCCATCGTGCATTGTGCTTAGTAAAATCAAACGCTTCTTATCTAACAAATTTTCTGAAATTCTGACTGAATGCGATAGTAAGAAAACTATTTATTGCACATTGCTCTATTTTGGTAGTGCCTCTGAAACTATGTCCAGCGAACTTAAGATTTTGTTAAATAAATATTTCCCGAATATTAATTCGCATGTTTTGCTGGTAAATAATTTCAAAATTAGTTCTTTCATCAGGTATAAGGACGTTATTCTTGCCCGGATGCGATCAAACCTGGTCTATGAGTAAAGTTGTGCGCGCTGCGCATCTGCGTACGTTGGAATGACGTCGCGTAATTTCTACATCCGGGTTTCTGAACACCGCGGCAGGAGCTATCGTTCGAACTTGCTTCTCGGCAAGCCTCCTCATTCTTCCGTGCGCGTCCAAGCTGTATCTGAGAGTGATATCAGGATACTCGGTTCCACTTATAGCTGTTCGGATTTGAGGATTTTGAAATCTCTACATATCTTCAAACGAAAGCTGTGTCTCAATAATGCGTTTAGTTCATATCCTCTTAAATAGTGAATCGCTAGGCTTTTATGTTTCAGAGTTTTTTCTTAGATTTTATTCTTTTCGTGTCTTCTATGACTCATTGTTCCGCGAGTCCTGTTTTTCGATTTAATGTAAAGTCTTTTTTTGGGTTTTATGTCTGACTTAGAATTAGACTTATAAATCGAAAAATCAATCTAAAAAACTCTAATAACAAAACTATATTGATTTGACTCGTATATTTTAGGAAATCAATTAATGGCAGTACGGAGGTTTGAGAAACGATTTTCAGAATTCTGTACTATCCACACAGCTTTAACTTAATACGAGTAAGCTCAAGGGATGCTCTGCGTTCAAAACGCGAACATTTACGTATATTTTGTTCATAAGACAATATTCATCAATTATGTATTCGAAATTCAAGT
>NW_025934187.1:0-337 GCF_000764305.2 Hyalella azteca | reverse complement strand
GTGGCATGCATTGTCTCTCTTTGGATCTCAATATTTTCCCACTAGATGGCCAAGACCTAGTGTTTTTGCAGCATTTCGACACGCAAATTCATGACGTCACCATTTCAACCATCAATGAACGCATGGAACTAAAACGAAGCTTAATATAAAGGAAAAAACTAGACAAGTGACAGAATTACCTACGATGTCGGAATACCACACTCAGGATGATGTATGTTTTCGGTGAATTTTCCCGCGCATTTACACTTTTTTTAAGCTATTGCTGTGCTCAGTTGGCGCAATGTAATGAAAATTGATTCTCTTCGGACTTCGCGCACGTGTTCGCGCAATCCCGGCC
>NW_025934186.1:0-262 GCF_000764305.2 Hyalella azteca | reverse complement strand
CTAGATATTTTTATTGCCATCTCCGATAAATAGGTGGAGAACATAATTTGTAACGCTTACTCTTCAATTCTCTCAGACTAAGACTAATAGCAGGACTTTATGCGACCTCAAAATTTTCAGACATTACAGACTTCCTCTCTGATGAGAAATTAATCGAAGGGGTTTGGTCACTTGGCATTCGCCGGTTACTTACGGTACGTACGCCCAACATGACATTGCCACGACTACAGCCATGACACTGCTTTAGGATTAGTAAAGACAT
>NW_025934185.1:0-2344 GCF_000764305.2 Hyalella azteca | reverse complement strand
TGACGGGCTCTACTGAAAAGTTAACTTATTGTCACTGCAAACCTATCTCCTCCTAGAGTTTTTAAGCTACAACAATGAGACATATACCATTCGATGCGCAACAAAATTATCTAGTACGTAACACGGGCGTGTTTCTAATTTCGTTATAGTTTGGATTTTATTCCGCAAAAGGGGGGGTGGCGGGGGAGAAAATCGAAAAATTTTCGAAAAATTTACAAAAAATGCTCCCACACCCACAAAAATGAGAAATCCTAAAAACCCTCGTGTTGCGTTTGAGATATGGTCTTTACGCATCGAATGATATGTGTCTCAATGTTGTAGCTTGAAAATCCTAGGAGGAGATAGATTTCTACGTTACCCCCTTTTTTGGCCGTTTTCTAAGAATTTCACGTTTTCTTTCATTTTTTTCGAAAAATTTACACGAACAAAAATGTCTTAAAATTCTATTTTACATATGTGTACCAAGTTTCAGAGTGATCCGTTTGTAAATAGCCGAGATAAATTTTACCCTAGACGCTCCCCTTAAACCGAAAATTAAGAACAAAATATCGAGAATAATTACATCAAAGTATGTACCTGAAGATATATTCTTCAAATAATTGACACACACAATCAAGAAAATCCCATCAATCATCAAAATTAATCATAGAATAACACGTAAACTGGTATATGATCGAATTATTCCATAACAGAAAAATACGCATAATAAATAATAATACTAAAACTAAATAAATAATAATATAATAATACTAAATATACGAAATAATAAATAAATATAGAAATAATGCTAAATCAGTCGGTCAGTCAAAGCCTCCACATACGCAGGCCCTCAACTGTTCAATAGCGTGACGGCAGGAAGCGACTTGAGAGACACATTTATCAATACCGAGGTTCATGGAAATTTGGATATATTCCATCAACCGGCACTTGCCTTTGAAATCACTTGTTAAACTGTCTAGTCAATTTGGTTCGCTAACACATTCCTGGGTACAAAGATTGAATGTGATTTTTTCCTATAATGACTTTATATAATATAATAATATAATTTTCCATGAATTTTATTGAAACATCACTAAACATTAGAAGGTGGTATTCTGAAAATACGTGAGCACACTTTCATATTTATACTAATTTTATATCGGAAGCGGTTAAACTGACACTCGTAAAATCCGAAACGCATGTTTCCAATCTGAAAGTGAATGAATATTTAGGTTTGCGGAACTTTAAAGTTAAATATACAAATTTATTAATGCTTATTCCATTTCAAAATTTGCTGAACTGTCACCCGAGAAATTTGAACGGCATTTTTTCCTTTATAGAGTTAATGAACAATAATGTCACTCGTTTGCTTGAATCGCAAATTCACTAAAAACTTAGAAGCAAAGAAAACTCCACAAAAATTCATAGTATCTTTAAAGAAAACGTTTTCTTCGAAGATACTATGATTTTTTTGTGTTTTCCTTGCTTCCAAGTTTTTAGAGTAAATTAATGTTGAGGTTTGAGGTAAATTACAAGATGAATTTTAAAAGTTATTTATACTATTTCCGTTTCATAAACATCTGAACTGACACTCTTGAAACTTGAACAGCATTTTAACTAATTTAAAGTGAATAAACTTCTTGTTTTCGTGAAATTTTTAAGTTGAAATAAAAAAGTTATCGAGACTAATTCTAATTCAGAAACGGCTGAGCTGGTACTCGTGTCATTTGAACAGAATTTTTGCCGTCTTAAAGTGAATAAATTTTTTTGTTGTGCTAGAATTTTCAAGTTAAACTTTGAAAGTAGTGAATGATAATTCTATTTCAGAAGGGCTGAACTAACATTCGAACTGGCAATTCGATTCTCGATTTTATTGATTTATAACAACGAATATGCAATTGCCATTGATTTATAATAGAATTATTATAAATCAATGACCTAATTTTGTCTATTTATGACTACAAATAGTCGAGTATTCCAACGGATGTAATTGAATACCTACTAGAGTGACAACATATACATGATTTATCTATTTATGATAACGGATGCCAAATTTTCACGATTTAAGAAGGGCAATGGTCGATTGAATCGATTTATGATATTGAATACTCGTCTTTATCAATTTACGATTTCGAATTTTCGATTTTCCCTCTTAAAGATACAGAATACTTGATTTCAACACAGATTTTTCATGATGGCTGCACGACCAAGTCCTTTAGGAGGCCAAGAATATGCATCGAGAAATTCAGCTCGGATCATTAGGAAGCCAAGGACTCTTGAAACGTCCCCGAGACGTCCATGGTATGGCATAGCCTGGTATTACAGGTATTACGAAGCAAGGGACTCTTGAAACGTCCCCGAGACG
>NW_025934184.1:0-799 GCF_000764305.2 Hyalella azteca | reverse complement strand
GGCGTACACGCTGCACCTTCCTGACCATGGGCCGTAGGTCTTTAAATCTTTGTTCACTCTCTGCACCATAGTGGCAAAGCAGAGAGTTTTTTAGACTCTCCCTCAAGCATAGTGGCAAACCAGAGATTTTTTAGAATCAGTTCATTCTTAATTTCCTCATTGACTCTAGATTTGAACCAATTTCTTATGTATGATAATGCTGGTATCCATGATACTTTACTTGTCTACATATAGGACTCAAAAATGAACTTGAGGGAGAGTCTAAAAAACTCTCCACTTTGCCACTATGGCTTAATAGAAAGGAAAAACTAGAGAAGTGACGGAATTACCTACGATGTCGGAATATACCGCGTTTACCCTACATACATAGCTATAGTGACAAACCAGAAATTTTTTAGAATCAATTCATTTTTAATTTCCTCATTTACCCAAGAATTGAACCAATTTCTTATGTATGATAATGCTGGTATCCATGATACTTTACTGGTCTACTTATAGGACCCAAAAATGAACTTGAGGGAGAGTCTAAAAAACTCTCTGCTTTGCCACTATGCCCTCAAGTTCACTTTCGAGTCCTATAAGTAGACCAATAAAGTATCCTGGATACCAGCATTATCATACATAAGAAATTGGTTTAAATCTTGAGTAAATGAGGTAATTAAAAATGAACTGATTCTAAAAACGCTTTGGTTTGCCACTATGCTCTGCACAGTGGTCAATTTTCTGGTAATCAACGCTGAAATTATCATTTTAACCTGCAATTTCAGGAAAATTAGGTATGCACAATATTCCAAATTAG
>NW_025934183.1:0-820 GCF_000764305.2 Hyalella azteca | reverse complement strand
TTAAAAGCTTAATAGTTGTTAATTAAAAGCGTAATTAAGTAGTGTTCAATATTCATTTGTGTTCTAATTCAAAGTCGTGTTGTATTCCAATACAGCTCACACAGCAAACGGAATTCGAACTCGTGGATGACGGCATTATGTATCAGTAGAATTTGAAGCGCGGACGGAAGACGCCTCACCACATGCCGAATATTGCCACACAGTGTCGGAATATAGGAATTTGGTAGGTTTGCATTCTAAAGGCTTTTATATAATATGGCAACATTTTGTGACGTTTCATCGATGCTGGCGCGTAGTACGGTGTTTTGCGGGTTACATAAAGCAAACAGAACTTGAGTAATGCATACGGTCATTTTTTTATAGTTTTTCATTTCTCGATGCATCCTTAATGTGTCGGAATATACCGCATTTACCCTACTATGATGTTTAGAAGTGCTCTAAATTAAGGTTTGAATTTTTTATGACAGACACACACAAAACGAAGTCAAGAAAAACGTGGTAAAATGGCATCAGTTATAAAAAAAGTGGTCTAAGTTACCCCATTTTACGGTACTTTTACATAATATTACATGACATTTTACATAACTTTAATGTTATGTAAGAGAAAATGTTTTTCTTTTTTGCCCGTTAAGAAAACATGGTTTTTAGTGTTTTATTTGTCCGTTAAGAAAACCTGGTTTTTAAAAGCTTTTTATTTGTTTTATTTCCATTGAACCTGATCTAAGGTTGTTACCGGGGGTAATCTTAGGGCAGACCAAGCTCATGTGTTTCAGCTCACAATTATATAATTTTCTATTTCAATCATTTATTGTTTTCATTT
>NW_025934182.1:103124-135227 GCF_000764305.2 Hyalella azteca | reverse complement strand
AAGCCGATACTACCCGACCTGCGAAGATTCTGCTGTCCTAATCTTGATTTACCGGCAATCGTTCAACGACGAGAAACCTATGTCCACCGAGATAGAATGTTATTCCGGAATACGACATCTACAGAAATAACCAAGAACACATCACCCAAATAACACGCACACCAGGGCACGCGGACCGAAGAATTCCGATTGCTACGCTTCGCGGGCACTTGCGCCTTGGAAAGCTACGCCGGCAACTCCGTCAAGGGGATCTTTACCTCACGTCTCCAAATTTCGGTGATGTACTCCGGGAAACTGTTAGAAACTATCTTATAGAAGTGAAATACTGGGCGACTAGGTCGGGATAGGACTTTATGTTGAGCACAAATACTATGTCGGGAAATTCCCCTGTGTATTCTGTCTGAGCTACATATTTTTGGTGTGACAGTTGAATCATGATAATAATAATTGAAATCAGATATTCAGTATGAGAGTAATTCACTTCAATGCATTGTTGCGGACTACTTTTTATCCTTGAAAAATTTTTTACAGGAATAGAACGAAATAAAATGAAGAACATTTCTTAACCGTATTTAATAAATTTCTCACATGGAAAATTTTCACATCGAATGGAAAAGTCCAATCATTATATAGAATCCTGAAAGTATCGAATGTAATATGCTATACTCTAGCTAATTTAATTCAAAGATGTGCATTAAAATAATTGTTCATGTGGTAGCAAATTGAAGAAAACTTTATACTAAACTGTGATGTTTTTGCATTCATTCTCTTCATATTTAAAAACATAATTACGCTCATAAACGACCATGACGCTCATAGACCAGACTGCGAAAAGTGCATGTTTACATTGAAGGGAAGACTTATTGCCTGCGCCTGCAGGAATGTGTATCAACCAAAGGCCTGGTCGTGCTTTAATCTACGGAAGTTTCACCTACCCTTATGCTTCAAGTGTTTATATATAATACTAGAATAATAATTCAGAAATGTTTGAGGTAGCGATCAATGAAGAATAAATAGTTAAACCGACGTATATCGAGAAATTGCTAGAAAAATCACACGCTTTACGAATATCGGGGTGCAAGATTTCATCCTCCCTGATAACAGTTGAAATAAAAAGTTTACATAATTTATCTTAATGTCTACGTATTAAAAATAATTAGCCAGGATAGCATTCCAAATTTCAGACTTATATCNGGACATCTTGGAAATTATCTAGAATTATGTATCACAATTTTTTCTGCATTCCAGTGCAACTTTGGATTTAAAACATAAGATTTTGGCCTTTCTATATAGTAATCTTTCTTAAAGAAATTTCTACGTATAATGTCTAAGTTATATAAAAACTTCTTTTTGGACAGGAAAAATTAAGTAAAGTAAGTGATTTCGTTTCTTTGAACTTCATTAGTTTACTTAATTGTTTCGGGAAAAAACACGAAACAACTAAAATAATTAAAATTATAATAATGAAAATATCGGGGAAAATAATCAAGTTGATGCCTAATCATCAGTATTTCCCAAATTTCAAAATAGCTAGTTTAGAAAAGAATTGCCCTCAATAATTGATGGAATTGAACAATTACTAGAAAAGGGCAAGAATATTAGGTTGAGTTGTAATGTAGCAATTTCGTGTGATAAATTGCGCTAATAATTCACTCAATCGTCGGTTTTTAGTTCATACGCATACAAACCCAATAATTAAATAGATAAGAAATACGGTAAGCTTGGTCGCTGCCCGCTGTTGTCATATTGCTGATTATTGATTAAATCATAATTATATTTTTCCGTTATTGCATAAGACTCATTGAACTTCCATCTCATTTCATTATAAGAATGTTTATTCTTAGCGCAGCCCTGGACCAAAAATTTAACTCGTAAACAAGCCCTAGCGCCAACGCCCACCATCATAATGCAATAAATATACTCAGCCTCACACCCAAGAAGCTGTAGGTAACTGAGTCATCTCACCACACCAACTTTAACTCACAGCAGCCTCACTCCCCAACCTGCTGCATCAATTATTTATTTGTCAACAGGTCCTGCTCCACAAAAAATTTTACCCCATACTATCACTTCTCACAAGTGCTATAAGCCTTACTATCCGCAGAGCACGCCGGATCACCGTAAACCTGCTCTGCACTGCATTTGACTGGCGTAGTTCCACCGCACGCCACAGGCAGAAGCGCATCTGGCCCAACCTATTCCACCATGCCCCGGCTCCCCCCTTCCGCAGCCAGAAGGCTTTCCTCGCTCGCTGATCAGTTGTGCGCCATGGCGCTATGGAGACGGGCCTGACAGGGTTTTCACTAATTACTCTTCGAGAAGCTCGTCTTTGCTCGTTATTTATGCATTTAACGCTGTTGGAAATTGTTTCTGCCCGATACATTATTCCAGATGATGCATTAGGAGACGGCGAACATATGCTATCCTCTGGTGGTTTACTCAAATTCAAGGAATACTTAGCATTTAGAATCAAGCGCAGAATAACCGCTATAAGTTTTATAAAACTCCATATATTAAAAATTTTAAGAGGATATGACCTGCAAGCGGCTTGGCTTTCTCTATTGATTGAGCTTAAATTTGTTGTAATTTGTTAAACCGATTATGGTATGAATCTTTTCAATGAAGGTGGGGTAAATTCAATTGAATTCTTTTTTGCTTTTAAATTCTTGCCCATTATTTTGAGCAAAAATAAATATTAAGGATGTAGTAAGAGAGGCTGCTCATGAGACGTATCGAAATTCATTAAAAAATTAGCTGACATTAAGATTGACATGTTTGTTTCGTACAGTCGCCCACAATTTGCTGTGCAAAGAATGCAAGATTTTCAATGACTGTCTAATGTCAATACGATAGCAATTCCCTTATTGAACATGACTGAACTGAAGAGATGTGGCTCGTCAATCGACGCATAATTTGCCGCGGTGCTTGAAATAATCTACTTTGCAAGGGAGCGAAATCAGTGAATAATAATTAATAACCGACCTAAGAGTCTCTATAACGTGACGTTGTCGTGACTTGAAGAAAATTAGCGTTATTTCACAGTGCGGCAGGCTGCAGCTCCTGGACAGGTGGAGTTGACGACCCTTAATAGAAAAGGTTTTCTACGCCTTTTTAATTGCAGGTTGCTCCAGCTGCAGACAGGTTGAGTTGACGACCCTTAATAAAAAGTTTTCTACGCATTTTTAATTGCAGGTTGCTGCAGCTCCTGGACAGGTGGAGTTGACGACCCTTGATAGAAAGTTTTCTACGCCTTTTCAATTACAGGTTGCTGCAGCTCCTGGAAAGGTGGTGTTGGCAACCCTTAATAGAAAAGGCTTTTCTTCGGCTTTTCAAGTTTATTGGCCGAGGCGGTGGGTGCTGGAACTGCGAAGGAGGAAATTCCGATAATAGAAATATTGCCTGAAGCTTTTATTGAACGCAATATGGAAATATCGGTAATAATCGATAGGGACATATGAATCACTTAAAATAAGAGTTATAAAATCAAAATAGAATTTTTGAATTTTTTGAAAATATGATTAAATTGCAAATGAGCATAAATAAAACCAATTTTCTTTCAATGCTTAATTCGCCATCAATATATATGTAAATTTTTACAGGTGATGTACTCGGCGACTAGGTCGATGTGATGTTAACAAGTTTGTATGCATTCTCTGTTTTCTAAGTTCGTAGAGGGGGAGTGAGACGTGGGCAAAATTTTCAAATTTTGCTTTTAATTTTCCTACCCAACGCAATCTACCTATAAACATATGACATAGAAATACCTAGGCTTTTAGCTATCGATCACTGTTTGTAAGGTCAAACGTCAAACATAATGCTTCCTTCAATATTTATAGAGAAAATGTCCAGAAAGAATTTGTTTCTTCAGCATCGATTTTTATTTTGATTTTGTTACATTCTTTGACTCAATCAAAAATCAAAACATATCGTCGTAATCATCACACGTAGCAGCAGGTGTATTGGAGTTTTCTATTTCGTCAGTAAGTTCAAGTAAATGTTTTTTTAGCCAATTTTTTATTTGCTGCGGCGTTTCAATTCTTATTCGATGTGTTACCTTAAATAATTTCCTTACGTAGAAGTAAAAGTTTTTAGGAATAGTTATTTTGTCCTCCCTAATATAATTTTGTAGTTATAGTTTTAAATATATTTAAAAATATTTAAATATTCAATTTTTAAAATAGTTTTAAAATATGTATTTTTCAATACATTCTCCATCAAAGCCATATAAGCAACAGTTCGTACTTTGCATCTCTCAGCAAATTTTCTCTCGCAGAAATTGTGTTTGTCATCACTTATTCCCTCAACTCAGATGGCGGTTACATTAAAATAATTGAGCCGAGTCTCATTGAGCCTCGGAATCTCAGTTGAAAACTAGAAAGTAAAAACAATAGATAATATCTTTATAATACATTTTGTGATATTAAATCAGACAAGTGCTGTCATATATGAGACGTTATAGCTAATGTTATTAACTACATTGAATTTACATTGAATTAAATCACATTTGCAGTTAATGGTTAAATATTTGCAATGGAGCACAATATGATACAGACGACAATGGTAGAGTTGTCGGGCGTAAATGGAATTTCAAATAAATTCCTGGGTTCATGTAATTAGTTGATCAGGACCATTCACCCATGCTCACGTCGTCAAATCGTGTAATCATTGTGTTCCATTTGCCGGTCTGTGCATGAAAATCACGCTAAACATGGCTCCTCTTACATGAGCGAATGAGATAACATGACTGACAGTTATGGTCTCGACGATAGTGGTGCGTTAGCCTTCCTAACGGTGCTGTAATTAATAAACGTAGCTGAGCTCTGAAGCTTCGCACAGATCGATCGTCTTGTGAACGCATATCAGACGGATGTGTATCATGCGTGTTGGCATTTACTGCGTTCAGCCGTGCATACTACTCCAGCGTTGGCTGATAATAGCGTTCGCTTTTGTCTCGCTCGGGTAAGTGTATCATGCGACAGTGGTGGCAGCTCTGTATGTATCCAATATACAGGTATGTGGGGAAGTGATTATCGCCCCGGTTCTGGAAAGTATTTCCAAAATTTAATTCAATTATACATCCCAAAGAAGTATCATACATCAAAACACTCGCTCAAGCCCTGAGTTCTCGGTTAAAAGAGTGCATGGTCGACCGTGGGTAAATGGTCGTTTGCAAAATTTTGATGGCAAATATTCGAAATAATATTGCGGGTAAATAATCGGTAACCCGTAATTTGAGCTGTGTATGCAGATTGTAATGATACACTCGTTTTACTATATACTGGCCTAAAATTGTGGCAGTTCCTCCTTTAATTACCTTTTTATGAATTTAAAGAAAATATGACCGAGACACGAAGTTAAAATCCCTCTCTCTCTGACTTCGGATCAAAGGTTAAACTGCAGGCTTGAGTGTTGTGCTAGTCATTGTTATGTTAAAGTTGTGCTAATGGTAATGTTAGTAATTGGTTATGGATGTTGTTTTGGAATAAGTGCATATAAATAGAATCTGATTGAAAGCAATGCAAACTAATCGTCTATCACGCTATGAGTTGATTTAATTAATTTGTGACCAGACGATCGCAAAGCTATAGGATAACGTAATTCATGAAATATTCTTTCTGTCGGAGCAAAAAAAGCGTTCCCATTGTACATTCCAGTATTTAAGTGTTTAAACATGTGTCAAAGTTCATTAAATTTGTGAAATCAATTACAAAAACTGTTTCATTTAGGTTTTAGGAGATGTCATTTTTCATTCTTCATCAGAATAAAGAAATGAAATATACTGCACTGAGGAGAAGAATTCTTTAAAGATAAAGGATGTATTCACTTAACACGTTTATATGAATCTAACAGTCAAGAAAGGTAACACAAATTAGAGATGTTAAAAGATATTTAGGAGGAAAACAGGCGTGTTTTAAATAAATCAACCCTTGACATGATCGATCGATGAAATATCAAAATGAGCTCAGCGGGTAAATTATTATAGTTGGTGGAAATGATGCAGTTGATCGAGGCGGACATTGCTTTCCCCCGGACAACGGATGGGAATTTCAGCGAGAACTCGACCACTAGCTGATTATCCCTCCTTCAGGTGATATATATATGCTCTCATTATCTCACCTACCCTATCTTTAAGTAATTCTAATAATCTGCAACAATAATTTCTCACCTACATTTTCGTTCCAGGAATCAGTAAGTGTTTTTAATTAGTTCGTTTCAGTCAGGCAATCCATTATTTAAAATTGAATAATTTCATTTCTGCACCTAATATATTACTCTATTATGTCATAAGGAAAAATGAAGTATATGAATCTCCTGAAAGTTTACAATTATAATAAACTCAATACGTCAAAAAAATGAAAATTACAGCAGGAATTAATAACAAAATTTGCCGCCTCAAGGCAGCAGGTTTAGTTTCTAGTTATGCGTATTTATGACCCCTTATCGAGTTATTGACTCATGCATTGCCAAAAGTTGATTTCAGTCAACACAAATGAGCCAAAAGTTGATGAGTTTGTATGGTGTTGGCTTAAATCACGATTAGGTACGACATTTCTGCACATAATATCTGGATTATGTACGAAACTGGAACGAAGTTTTTCTCTGATCAACTAAATATATTTTTTCTAGTCAAAGATACATTTTCTCATGTCAAGGACGAATTTTTTATCGCAAGGATATATTTTTCAAGTCAAGGATATACATATTTATGTCAATGAAATATTTTCTTCACGTCAGTGATAGATTTTTTAAGCCAAGAGTATATTTTTTCAAGCTATGGATATTATTTTTTGAGTTGGTAATAAATGAATGAATATCATATTTTTTATTACATTTTTCTTATTTTTAACTGTAAAGTGTTGTTTTATCATTTTTAAACGAAAAAATATGCAATTGTGGTTAAGGGTCCAAGGGTGGGTGCCTTGCCCCAAGCCCATGGACCCATTTCCCCTGGGAATGGGGCAATGGACCAATTTTGACACTTTTTACAAAATTGTGTTTCATTAAGACTCAGGTGGAGCGGTCGCCGAACGCCGAATCGAGCCCAAACGGCCTCACGCGGTTAAAATTTCTCGGCCAGGCTCTGCCTTCTAATGTCTGGCTGCACATTTCCCTCATCCACTCCCCCTCTTCTACATTTTTAATCAGCGAGCGACATACTACTAATTTTTTTACGAAATTGCACTCTATTATCAAATTTGTTGTTTTCTTACTAATAACCTTTATTGACAATACGTGGTCATAATTTACGGCAATGCTGTGTTGTGATAAAACAACCAAGTTAATTTAGGCTGTTTCATAAAAGCACGGGGGCGGGGAAAGCGATTTATTGGTGAACGAATTAATTGTTAAAGTAATTGTGCTGGATATTATACCTATGTGTGTGACATAATATTTTCGGCATGCAGGTCTTTCGTTGGCATGTGTGTAACTTTCATAGCCTCAAAGTTACGTAGATAATTTTCGGGTTGTGTTCTCACCTACCTTCTATAACTATACATAACTGTATAGTATGTATAGTTATACTATATATGTATGTATATGTATGAATACTACTATATGTATACTACTATAACTATACATATTAATGGACTGACTGACGGTATCATTCGTTAATAGATATTGCTACATAGCAATGTTAACTAATTTATTATTTGTAACATTGATTTCTCTGAAGTCGGAGTTCCCTGAGGCCAGCAGATCTTTGTAAAATCTGCACTCGCGTGTAAGTTCGGCCGTCACCAGCCCTTGGTCTCGTTATCACTTCAGCCACATATTTGTGGCTAACACACCCCAATGTGTATTCTGTCTGAGCTACATATTTTTGGTGTGACAGTATAGTACTATATTTCGTGTAAATCGTGCTCTGCCGACTGTTCCATTGTATTAGACTAGATTTTTTTCTCCTATAATACAGTAACTATAGAACTTATCTCCATGTGTTGTCATTGTTTCCTTTGCTAACTAGTTCGCTGTTCTGACTTTGAGAACCGTAAATCACGCGCCGTTTATCGCCACTCTGGCAAAAGTCAACCTGGCCAATTCCTAATATTTATCAGAAGATAGAAAATCGATGAGTTAACTCAATAATTTGCGACGAAAAATGGTATTTCAGATTTAAATTCGTGGCCAAGTAGAAAAGATTTAAAGATCTCGAAAAGGGATAAATAATAGTGAGAATTAGGAAGTCTTAGACTTTATAACAAACCTACAAACCAAGTCTATTCAGTGGTGTCTCAAGGTGTGGGGTTAGTCAAACAGCGAACAAATTAACAAAGGAATTTTTTTTGTTTATGTATATGGATGTGCATGAAACCATTTCCTGTGTATTATATGATTTTTGTGTCGGGTTTTATAATATTTTGGGGAAGATTTACTGACTAGAGGGTCCCGTATCTCTCTCTCGTTTCCGGAAATTAAGGCGCGCAAATATGTTCATGTATCCGTAGTCCGTACGAGGATTAACTGACCATTTTTAGTTTGGCGGGCGATTCTCGTATTATCCATGCATTCAAGTAGCGATTTGGTTGTGTAGGTAATTCTTGGTGGTACTTCGTATTCGATTATTATATTTATATTTTTTTTGTGTGTGTGTGTATTTGGCGCGCAAACAACTCGTATTTATATGGCGCGCAATTTATAGTAGTGTTCATGCATTCAAGTAAGGATTTGGGTTTTCAGGAGACACGAATGTCATTCTATGGAGATTTTTCTTTTTTTTTTGACTTTATTATCGGTAGTGCACCTTACCGCGCATCATGTCTTGCGATATAGTTGTTATTTTGCTCATCTGCGTTAGCGTTAGTCTTGAGGCTCTGCGAGAAATTAGCTACATTAGATTGAGCGCGGGAAAGATGGTTAAGCGACGGACGAAAATGGAAAGCAACAGGAAGGACATAGAAATTTCGGCGGGAGGTTCTTCAAACCTCCGAAAACACCACCCGCCCTACCGCTCGCACGGAGGTATGCATTCGGGCCAGGTCCCAAGTGAAGGAAGTATGGAGGAAAAGATGGACTAAATAGCATTCGACGCAATTACTACAGGGCTCGCAAAATCACGAAATTGGAAATCGTAGTTCATTTAATTAGAATTTTTGTTTCAGCACCGGGGTTGTTTTGTTTGGGGCTCGCGCAAATTGAACAGAGAATAATAAAATAATAATGATACGATTCATTGCGCTCGCATAAGATACGTTGAAGGCAGTAAAGACGCTAGAGCTAACTTTTTCAAGTTATATATATATTTTTTTGCTTCGTTGCCTACTTACAGCTAATATTATCAGTAACAGTGAAATTCGTTTAGTGATTATTTTTCTTTTGTTCGCTTGATGAGATAAATGCGCCACGGTATAACGGCATTAATAAGTTAGGACTAGAGTTTTACCTAGCGCTATACGAAAGACCAAGTACGCCCTATTTATTTTCCTTCGCGAGCTGCTGAAAGTGAGAAGGACTGATCTTAAAATTGGGAAATAGCAGAAAGGAGAGAAGGAGGGGTGGAGATGGATAGAATTTCGTGGAGAAAGGCAAGCAGGATGTTGCGGTTGACCATACAGATTTGGGAAACGGCCAGACCGAACTGACGGGCGGCCAGCGATGCCACAAGTGGCTGGCCATATTATATATATATATATTTTTTTGAAGATGCACATTCATGGATTATTTAATAAGGTTATTATGAAGCGAATGGTGTAGAAAGATCCATCATAGAATAATGCACGTCGAGATCTATACAAGTCTAAATTGCCCATGTAAAAATTGATGCAAATTTGAACGAGGAGATATTCGCGACGTTGGTTACACGGGTTTTCGTTACGCTAAATTTAACTCGAATAAACTCCTTAAATTTTGTTCAGAGTGATACGGGGAATTATTTAATAGCAGGAATGTAAGGATATAGGCGTGTTATGCTCTTCTGTTGATTTTTTTTTTTTTCGTGACGGTTGGAGTCAGGGATCAAGTTCTTTCGGGGCGTTTATTCAATCGAGCTACGTTTTCAAAACAAGTGGTGCGCCGACGGTTGAGGGTGACTAAGAGGGCAAGGGCCAAGAGGGCAGAAATTTCTAAACAAACACTTGATTGGGTCGCACTTGAGCAACCAACGGACGCGAAGCATTAAGACGTGGTAGAGAAACGGCTCTTATCCTAGGCCATTAAAAATAAACGACTTTAGAGCTACAGCTTAAAAAGGTTTGTGTAGAAAATTTCGTTGAGAGGACGGTTAAAAATTTTGCGGGCATGGAAAAAAAAAAACCCTTAACCCTTGTTCCTTGTTGAGAAAGAGACTGGGGCTTTTGTTTTGAGAAACAGATTGCATGTGTGGGTATTGAGTGGCTGTTTTCGCTGAGGGAAAGGAAAGCCTAGCCGCAGGTCATAAATTTAACGAGTAGGCTAGACTCAAGAAGGGTAGGCTAGCCACTCAAGACGGGCAAGATGGGATGCTCTCTCGGCGGGATTTATGGCGTCAGGGATAAACAATAGTAGATAGCTGAAAGCGGACTTGAGTGCACGAATACATAAGCTGTATATATAACTATGAACTTAGAAGTAGGAAACTTTTAAGGTTAAGGCTAGACTCAATGTTTTTTTTTTGGTGTAAAAATATTTCTTAGTTGATCGATAGAGATAGAATTAGAAGCTACTCGAGAGTAGGAGTCAGTTTATGGCTTACTTATGTGAGTTTCCTTGGTAGCTTTCTCTTCTACGGATACTTAGTATTAGAGATAAATATAAGGGCATGCGAGTAGAACTAAGAAGGGACTTCGATTAGGGTAGTAAGTAAAATTTTTGTGAGCGATAAAATAAGATAGAAACTTCGAGCTTGAAGGTCAACATAACCTAACTCAAAGGAATTCGGTTTCTCGTACTTAAATAGTCTACTGTAGGCAAAGATTTTCGTAAGTTTTAAAAATTTTTTGGGTTGAAAATTTATCGAAGTGAGGAAGAAGACAATTTATTTAAAATGAACGCGTCGGTATCATAAAACGTACTTGGAGGTCCGTGAATAAATGGGAAATATGCGTAGAAATAAAATGGACAGCCGTAGACAGGCGACAGTAAGATTTGGGACTCATGATTTCAGTTTAATATGAAGGATGTGAAGAGGTGTGCGTGCATAACATTTAAAGTATCACACGTTCGGGATAATAATTCTTAGGAGAAGGTTACGAATATTCTATATTTTTGTTTAGTTTTATGAACAGCGCGCGCCGTAGTTAACGAGTTTAAATTACCGATGGAACGATTAAAAGAAATGCTCACAAGAACATATAATCGCTCGCATGCAATAATTAAACAGCGCCGGAAATATGATAGAAAGTTTAGTTTTTTTTATTTTTTTGTAGGCGGGGATGCGAATTATAGAGCGTCTGCGTGTCGGTATTATTAGAATCAAAAAATGTATCGCGTAGGAAATCTTACGAAGTGCGGGTAAGAAAGAACAATACGCGACTTAGTTATAAAATCTTAGCAGAAAGGAGAGAAGGAGGGATGGAGATGGATAGAATTTCGTTGAGGAAGGCTCGCAGGATGTTGCGGTTGACCATACAGATTTGGGAAACGGCCAGACCGAACTGACGCCATATACGGGCGGCCAGCGATGGCTGGCCATATTATATATTTTTTTTTGAAGATGCACATTTATGGATTATTTAATAAGGTTATTATGAAGCGAATGGTGTATCAAGATCCATCACAGAATAATGCACGTCGAGATCTATTTAAGTCTAAACTGTCTATGTAGAATTTATGGAAATTGAACGAGGGAATATGGGCGACGTTGGTTACACGGGTTTTCGTTACGCTAAATTTAATTCGAATAAACTCCTTAAATTTTGTTCAGAGTGATACGGGGAATTATTTAATAGCAGGAATGTAAGGATATAGGCGTGTTATGCTCTTCTGTTGATTTTTTTTACGTGACGGTTGGAGTCAGGGATCAAGTTCTTTCGGGGCGTTTATTCAATCGAGCTACGTTCTCAAAACAAGTGGTGCGCCGACGGTTGAGGGTGACTAAGAGGGCAAGGGCCAAGAGGGCAGAAATTTCTAAACAAACGATTAAAATTGATTGGTTCGACACTTGAGCAACCAACGGATCGACGCAGCTAAGATAGGCTCACGAGAGGCAGACCGTGGGACAAGTTTTCGCAGTCGACCACGGAAACTTGAGATTGAATATTTACGACCGGGCTGAAACCTCAGAACGTTCCAAGATAATGTAAGGCTCCAACAAATCTGCACTATAAACATTTCGCTCACGTATGAAAGGACGTTGGGACTGAAAGGAATATCGCGCGAACATCGATAAATTTTTGTAAATAAATGATAGGGAATTAAACGTAAGTAAGTGCGTGTGGGGGATTATCAGATAAGGAACGACGAGGCAGGAGTAAGTTTCAGGTTAAAGACGGTGGCCATTTCTTTTAGCAGTTGTAGATAAAGTAGACTTAGATATTCTTACTTGGTAGAAAGAATCTAGGGGAAATTGGTCCCGACGAAGAGCAGTAGTGAGCAAGTTCGTCGTTAGGACATTTGGTTCCGCTAAAAATATTTAAATTAGTTAATTACAAAGCCTTTATTTTCGTTCATCTCCCTCTCTCCCTCCATAACGGACGCAAAGCATTAAAACATGGTAGAGAAATGGCTCTTATCCTAGGCCATTAAAATAAACGACTTTAGCGCTACAGATTTAAAAAGGTTTGTGTAGAGAATTTCGTTGAGAGGACGGTTAAAAAATTTTGCGGGCAATGAATAACCCTTAACCCTTAACCCTTGTTGAGGAAAGAGTGGGGCTTTGTTTGAGAAACAGCGTGCACGGGTGGATATCAAGTGACTATTCTAGCCGACGGAAAGGAGAGCCTAGCCGTTAAATTTAATAGGTAGGCTAGACTCGAGATGGGTAGGCTAACCACTCAAGACGGGCAAGATGGGATGCTCTCTCGGCGGGATTTATGGCGTCAGGGATAAACAATAGTAGATAGCTGAAAGCGGACTTGAGTGCACGACTACATAAGCTGTATATATAACTATGAACTTAGAAGTAGGAAACTTTTAAGGTTAAGGCTAGACTCAATGTTTTTTTTGGGTGTAAAAATATTTCTAAGTTGATCGATAGAGATAGAATTAGAAGCTACTCGAGAGTAGGAGTCAGTTTATGGCTTACTCATGTGAGTTTCCTTGGTAGCTTTCTCTTCTACGGATACTTAGTATTAGAGATAAATATAAGGGCATGCGAGTAGAACTAAGAGAGGACTGCGATTATGGTAGAAAATAAATTTTTGTGAGCGATAAAATAAGATAGAAACTTCGAGCTTGAAGGTCAACATAACCTAACTCAAAGGAATTCGGTTTCTCGTACTTAAGTAGTCTGCTGTAGGCATAGATTTTCGTAAGTTTTAATTTCTTTTTTTTTTATTCGGAGTAGTGGTTGGAATTTCTATGACAGGATATAGACAGGCGTCGTTAAGGTCCAAAATAATGCAGGAGTTGTCGGGTCCGAAACAGGGAGTGGAGCATGACAAATTAGACCGACCGCGCAGGAACCCGGCAGGCTGGCTAGAACCGATGCTGGGGAAGGCGAGCAAATTAAGGGCGGCTTATGGTCGGCGAACTGGGCAGCAAATGTTAGGGAGATCGGAAGACCGATGCTTGGTGAGCGGAAGGATAAATTAGCACACCATGGGGATTCAAATGCATGCGTTAACGGTCGTTTGAATTTATTTTATGAAAGAAAAATTTTTTGTTTTCTTTTTGCCATCTTTCAAATACCGCGCGTTCTATAGGTTATCAAGATTTGACGTATAGGGATTTTAGCAAGTAACCGAATAGCGCAACTCACGAATGGAAAAAGCGGAATGAACGTTTATATTCTAAGTAAATGTAGATTGTAATTTTGATTTTTGCGTGTTCATTAATCTCTCTGCTAGTATAGACTTGTTTCCAACATGAACAATTTACTCGTCGTTAATGGTTGCGAGATCAGTGATGTGCAACGGCGATTAATGTACAAGTAGTTGATCGAATACCGAATAAGTTTCAAGAGCAGATATGGCTTGCGAAGCACTGTAATAATAAATTTTGCTTCCTAATCACGAGTAATCATGAACGGTGGAACACTAAGAACTTAAATTTCTCTACTCTAATTATCGATATTTTTCATGCGTTGTGTGTACGCGAAGCTACTGCGGTGGCTGGGGATAGAAAAGTGTAGGGAAGTCGCGGTTGGGGTCGGTTGTAAACGAAAGAGCGCTCGAGGAGGCCATAAACTACGCTATGGGATGTATTTGTTTCGGTTCTAGGCGGACGCGTGAAGCAGTAAGGCAATGGAAATTTAAGCAGTAAAGTTACTACCGCAGCAGTGGCAGTTAGAGCAGTCAGATGCTAATATAGAAATGGAAGTTAGTATAAGCAATCGTTTTTTTTTTTTTGTCGTCCTCAATTGAAATATGATGCGGATTTAGAAGTTCGACCGAGCGGGAAGCTAAGACGGAAGAGAATTCGACTTATTGAGTTGTAAGCAGGAGCGAGATTTGAAATTCTGAAGTGCAGGATAAGAGGAGAAGACACGGGAAAATGCAACAGGATTAAAAGGAGCGCCGAGAACAGTTTAGTACGAAGTTTATGCGCTATAGGGAATTAAATAGATAGGGAGGAAATATAATTTTTTGGCAGCATGGGTCGATTAAGTAAGAATTATTCTGTGGAAAAATTTAGGAGGAACCGTGAGTATAATGATCACGGAGACGAGGGTTGCGATAAAGAAAATATTACGAGGAATACAGATTACTTCCGAAGGCGATGAGAAAAAGTGCGAAAAGGATTGAAAATAGGTGGGGTTTCTAACAGGCGATGAATGAGCTGTGTGTTTAAACTTTGCAGGCCTGCCAACTAGATGAATACATCTAGCTAGCTACAGTTCTCACTTTGTGAAACTCTAAGTGCCGGGAGACTAGACGTTGTACTGAGGTGCTGCAGTTCAATTCGATATTGCCGAAGTTAGTGGATAGGGGGAATTATGACGTCGCGAGGAAAATAGCGCGAGGATTGATGATGTTGCGATGATTAAGTGACGATGATGATTAAACCGCGATGATAAATGCCGTGAGGAATACTGTGATGATAATGAATGAGATAATGAAATGGCGCGATGGGGAATGCCGCGAGAATGATTAAAGAGATAACGAGTAAGTCGCGATGATGAATGCCGCGAAGATTATAAGAAGACGTGATGCTGCAGCAAAATATTTTATTTATTAAAATGGGGATAAGACGAAAGTCTAATGGCCATCTTTGCCGTTCGTCTTATCAACTGTCAGCAGGCTGCTGCTCCTGTCAACAGTCAGCAGGCTGCTGCTCCTGTCAACAGTCAGCAGGTTGCTCCTGTCAACTGTCAGCAGGCTTCTGCTCCCGTCAACATTCTATACACCCACCAGTTGCCACACACCACCCACCAGTTGCCACACATCACCCACCAGTTGCCACGCGTCACCCACCAGTTGCCACACATCACCCACCAGTTGCCACACACCACCCACCAGTTGTCACACGCCATCCACCAGTTGCCACATGCCACTCGCCACCCACCTGTTGCCACCCGCCACCCATCATTATATTCTAACAGCACACCTACTTAATTCGCTAATTATTAGCGCATCAAGCAAAATAATATGAAATTATAACTACTTAATAACCCTATCAAAATTTGGCGAGCCTGGCGAGCCTGAATTAGGAACCGCCTAGGACTCGGACCGAACTTAAATCAGCTGCTCTATGTCCGCTTTTTGGTCTACATTCCGATCCCCGGATCCCCAGCTACCAGAGCCTGGTGAGGGGACTGAGGGGATTCTGCCAACTCTTGCCCTACTCTCAGGAGACCATAAAGTCGGCCAGGAGGTTCTGACTAGACGCTGATTGCGATCAGTTGGCCAACTGACCCAGAATAACTTTGCGCCGAGTGTAGTGACTATTCGGCCGAAGCCTAGGCGGTCCCCGAATTTTGTTAGGGAATTGTGTCTCCCAAGGGTCGCCCAGGAGTCTCCCAAGTGTCGCCCTGGAGTCTCCCAAGGGTCGCCCAGGAGTCTCCCAAAGGTCGCCCAGGAGTCTCCCAAGCGTCGCCCAGGAGTCTCCCAAGGGTCGCCCAGGAGTCTCCCAAAGGTCGCCCAGGAGTCTCCCAAGGGTCGCCCAGGAGTCTCCCAAGGGTCGCCCAGGAGTCTCTCAAGGGTAGCCCAAGGGTCGCCCAAGAGTCTCCCAAGGGTCGCCCAGGAGTCTCCCAAGGGTCGCCCAGGAGTCTCCCGTGGGTCGCCTAGGCGTCTCCCAAGGGTCGCCCAGGAGTCTCTCAAGGGTAGCCCAAGGGTCTCCCAAGGGTCGCCCAGGAGTCTCTCAAGGGTAGCCCAATTGAGTCTCGCTTAAGGGTGGCCCAGGAGTTTCCAAGGGTAGCCCAAGGGCCGCCCCAGGGCTCTGGAATGCTATATAATGGACCAATTTTTTGCAGACAATCTCTTCACGTCCACTCTTTTGATATCGTCTGTGCTTTTGTTGATATCACTGTTATTGTTGATGCTGTTAGTGTTGCTGATGTTGTTGACCCCCATTCCTCCCTCCTGGGGGCGCAGTCAGTAGGTACCCCTGCAAAATACAATCCATACAGACAAAACAATCTAAACATTATATGTAATTCACACACAAGTTGTATATGGTACGCCTCTTACATACAGAGAACAAAATTCACACAATCTACACAAGAGCTCGCTTACTCGGTATCTTACTGATTCTATACAACATGTTAACACAATAAATACAGATGAACAAAAGGACAAAGTCAATATAAAACAAAAAATAAAATATTTGGTATCTTACTGATCCTATACAATATGTTAACACAATTAATTCAGATGGAAAAAATCAATACAATACAGCACATACATAAGATGTGTTTTACACAAGCATACATCATGATACAACACACAGCTACACGGAGCATACAGGAGGTAGAGAATATCACACAAATTATACAATAATAGTTCTGGCTATACGAGAATAAAAAACGTACACAAAGGTAACAAAAAATAATGACAATAATACAAGCTAAACAATTGTAACTCAAACTACAAAAAACTATCTACACAAAGTTAAAATAATTGGAAAAATACAAGCTAAACAGATAAAACTTACTAAAAAATAATGCCATCAACTACTACTGTATACAAAATAGCATAACTACACATTACTAAGACTAACTGCACAAATACAACACAAACTACACAAAGTGACTTACATCATGACGGTGTGGCTAAGAGAGGCTGGCCCTGCACACAGGAGGCTGTATTAATACAATTAACCTGTGTACCTCTGTATACAGGGAGATTCACGGAAACTTCCTGATTCGAAAGCTTAATAAAAAAAATAACTATTAAAAATATGATTACACTATTAATTTTATTGAAAAAGACATCACGTGAAATTTTGTATCACTTAATCTTAAAAATAATATACATTTAAAAACTACTTTTTAAAGACAACACTTCCTAAGAATCCAGTATCTCCAATCTTACAGATGTACAATCAATTTCTCAACTAATTTTCGAAAATTAAAAAAATTACCTTTTCAATTTTTTAAATATATATAAATTTTTTTTAATATATAATTTTTTTCATAATTATTTATTCTGTTAATTGATTCATGCATTGCCTCTGATTTCACACCAGTGTCCAAAATTTCAGATCAATTAGACAGGTAAAAGTGTGTCAAATATCAATAAGATTTGTAGCTGACAAAATTATTTTTTTAAGTTTTTTAATATTGAAAATTTTTTTTTTTAATTTCAAAAATCATTTATTTTGACATTCATTTGATTCATGCGTTGTCTCCAACTTTACACAAGTGGGCAAAATTTCAGGTCGATAGGATAAGTAGAAGTGTATTAAATTTTGATTACAAGATTTGTAGCAGACAGACAGACAGACAAACAAGAAGTGAAGTTAAAGAGAAGTGTTGTAATGACATGAAAAATGGCTTGTTCTTCAATTGAGGTTGGGGCCTTGGACAGTCATTGTAAACAATTTATTTAAGGTAACACCATGAAAAAAAACATTTATTTTGCCATAAATGTATTCATTGAAGTGACAATCTATTTCCGATCAGGAACCCGACCTGCAGGACAAATACGGAATGCTCGTTGAGTAGCGATAATGGAACGGCCATTAGAAAAGTACACCTCGACAGCAAACGCACGCGCCTCACTTGTCCAACGCATATTGGCAACTGACGGCGGGACACAAAACTTCATGTTCTTGCTTTTCATATATCATTCATTCATCCATATCATTCACTGGGCAGGGTGGCCCAGTGGTTACAGTTCAGAGTACCAAGATTGGCGCAGTGAGTTGCGGGTTCGATCCCAGCTCTGTGCGCCAGTTTCTGGTCAGAATCGGCGAGGAGGCCGGGCGGTTAAGCAGCAGAATTGTAGCAGTGAGACGTTAGTTGCGAGTTCGAGACTGCAAAATGCTGTGAATGTTCTGCGATGTTAAGGGGAACCACTACCCTAAAATTTTCAATTATGGTGTTTTCCGGTTTTTGTGCTCATCTTAAAGCTTACTTTTTGACGCATCCAACCGTACCAGAATCATCCCTCTACGTCGAAAAATGATTTCGTAACAGCCTCCCGAAGGGAGGGAGTTTTTAGAGCCCTTCAGTAAAGCCTATGGGATTAATTAGAAGGGTGGACACACTAAAAAGGAACGTCTGGCGTAAAGCGGCCAATCATGGCATTATCCGGTGCTCATACTCATCTTAAAGCTTACTTTCTGACGATTCCATTGGTGGCAGAATCATCTGTGCTCATACTCATCTTAAAGCTTACTTTCTGACGATTCCATTGGTGGCAGAATCATCTTTCTACCTTCATTTTTACGTTCACCACGCCCCATGGAACGGGGGGCGGTGGGGGGCGGCCTTAACAAATTCCTAAGGCATTAATTACGGGGCGTGACTTGATATACTGCCAGATGCAGCCAGGTCTTTCAGTGCCCATCATGACAGCGAGGTGAAAGGTTTGCAGCCACTCGCTCTATGCCTTCCTCACTTAGTTTTAAGGCTTGGTTGCGGTATGTTGGCTACGTTACGACTCTTTTACGTCATTTTACGTGCCGCCCGGCAGTTTTTTGGGCGTCCTGAAAACCTCCGATTGGTCGCACGGCAAACCTATCTCCTCCTACAGTTTAAAGCTACAGCAATGAGACAAATACCATTCGACTCGCAAGGACCATCCCTATCGAACTGATGAGCATTTTTTGAATTTCTGTCTGGTTCGTTTTTTATATGGGAGAGAAGGGGGGGGGGAGGGGGGAAAAATGAAAAAAAAATTAGAAAAATGGGATAAAACGCACATAAAAAAAACTAAGGGGAAAATGAGAAAAATGCTCATCAAATCTATAGGTATGGTCCTTACGAACCGAATGATACGTGTCTCGATGTTGTAGGATGATATTTGTAGGAGGAGATAGATTTTCTGAAGTACCCCTTTTTAGCCGTTTTCTATGAATTTCACGTTTTCTATAAATTTTTTCGAAAAATTCATAGGAGCAAGATGTTCTTATTTTTACATTTTACGTAAGTATGTGAAGTTTCATGATGATCGGATAATAACTGTAGAAGTTTTTCCGGAGGGTAGTCGGTCCCCTTGAGAATCGGCGACAGGCCTACGGCCTAGTGAACGCTGAAACCGCTATTATAATTATTATTATATTAAATACTCCCAATCCTTTTCCTACAACATTTGACCGCTTGGCGCGAAATACAAAAAGGAAGTTTCCGTGAATCGCCCTGTATTATTCTGTATTAATACAATAAACCTGTGTACCTCCGTGAACACAAGATTGTATAGCCACAAAAAAAAGGAAAATAAGAAGCGTGGAAGAAACTAAGCGTTTAATGCAATAATTTAAATAAAACATGAAATAAATTTACTTCATAATGAAAACAAAAGAACGAAATTAAAGTCTACCGATAAATGATAACAAATAAAACTGAACTGATAGATAACTTAATGATAAGTGGACTGATAGATAACAATGCTAACTGGACTGATAGATAACACAATGATAACAGATCAAAATACGCAAAAGTATTCAACAGAAAAACAATTTACCGAAGATAACAAAAATTGGATGAAAATAACAAAAATAAATGCTTAATAAATAATTAATAAATACTACACATCTGTGTGAATTTCACACAGAGAACACAGGAACTTTGATGCAGTGAGAAACACAATGGCCGGCCACACAGTGAAAAACGCAGACATATATACAAGTCAAACAGAAATATACATATATTCTTTAAATTTATACTTGGCAACGCAAGTAAAAATAATTGACAGTTGGCAACTCCCATGCACACGCGTTGCGTTCAAGAAACATTTTTCGCGTTCACGAAAAGATTTTTTTTTCGTGTTCACGAAACACTTTTTTTTCACATTCACGAAATGCATTTTTTTGCGTTCACGAAACAAATTTTTGGCGCGTTCACGACACATTTTTTTTTAACTTTAAAAAACCGGTAAATTTTAACCTGGGTTGAATGCTGGTTGACTGTCAGGTAGAAATTAACATGAAATATAATGCCATTGATCGCTAATATAAAGTAAAATAATTAATAATAAGAAGCGAGAATAAATTTTTTATATACGCGAGCACAACCGCCTGTTGTTGGGCGTAGCACTGATACGGCTTGTTGCCGGGCCTAAGGGGGTCAAAATGACGCACTCGAGTTCAAAATAGTGCGTCGCTCTTTAGGACAAAATTTCATTCATTTCTTTAAGTGATATTTATTATTTAAGTAATTTATTACTTATTTTCGGTAATAATTTACCAATGTTAAGTAATTAATTACTTATATGAAGTTATTAATTACTATTTAAAGTAATTAATTATTTATTTTAGGTAATTAATTACGAATTTTAAGTAATCAATTACCTTTTCTGAGTAATTTATTACTTATATAAGTAATTAATTAGTTATTTGAGGTAATTAATTACTTATTTTGAGTTATTAATTATTAAAATTAAGTAATTGAACAGAAAGCATGAGTCAAAGCACATGTCGCTTAATGTACTGCGTAAATGCTAAGCAAATAGACTAATTAATTAAATTAATTAATTTAATTAATTAATTAAGCGTAACATTGATGAGGAATGACTAAATTTGACAGGAGGCAGGAACGCGGTTGCCAGAGTTGACAGGAGGCAGGAACGCGGTTGCCAGAGTTGACAGGAGGCAGTAACGCGGTTGCCAGAGATGACAGGAGGCAGTAACGCGGTTGCCAGAGTTGACAGGAGGCAGTAACGCGGTTGCCAGAGTTGACAGGAGGCAGGAACGCGGTTGCCAGAGTTGACAGGAGGCAGTAACGCGGTTGCCAGAGTTGACAGGAGCTAGACGCTGGTGTTGACGTTGGCAAAAATGCTTCGGAAATTTTCTTGCAGAGTTTCTGTCAGAGACCTGCGGCCGGAAACCGGAAACAAAACAAATGAAATAATGAAATGGTGACAGAGTTGCCAGACAGACCGGTCCGGCCAGCGCAAAAAAATTTAAAATTAAAAGCAAAGAATAACAAAAAATACTTTATACAAAAATAACGGGATAATTATTGAAAAAATATATATATAAAAGTAATAAATATAATAAATATTGAATATATAAAAATAATAAATAGGTACCGGTATTTAAAATATGAATATATGAAATTGTACAAAAATAACGGGATAATTATTAAAAAAAATAGATATAAATAATAATAAATATATAAAAAATAAAAATATGAAATCAACTGCAAGACAAGAACAGGGTGCTAAAAGTGTGTCAAGTTGACCCACGTCCTTGTACAGGCTTGGAGTGCTAAAAGTGTGTCAAGTTGACCCACGTCTATGTACAGGCTGGGGGGATGGGATGCAATGGGGTTACTCACTGTTCCAGCCAGCTGGGAGGTGTAGCGTTGGCACCCCTGGTCAACTCGACATTAAATTGTTTGAGTGTCGCCTCGAGCTGCGCTTCGTTGCCGGTGAAGTAAGCGCTGATGGCGTTGTGGAACAGCAGAAGCTGCTTGTGCATCACCTTCACCTGCAGGAGCAGGGTGATGGTGAGGCGAATAATCTGCATCGAACGATGTCGTATCTACACTAGCTGAAGTCGAATCTGCATTAATCGATGTCGATTCTTCATTGATCTACGTCGAATCTACATTAATCGATGTCGATTATTCATTCATCTACGTCGAATCTACATTAATCGATGTCGATTCTTCATAGATCTACGTCGAATATACATTAATCGATGTCGATTCTTCATTGATCTACGACGAATCTACATTAATCGATGTCGATTATTCATTTATCTACGTCGAATCTACATTAATCGATGCCGATTCTTCATTGATCTACGTCGAATCTGCATTAATCGATGCCGATTCATCATTGATCTACGTCGAATCTGCATTAATCAATGTCTAATCCATATTAATCTCAGCTGATCAGTTATTGAGACTCGCCTTGTTCTTGCATTTAACACGCCTTGTTCTCATTGTGTTAATGAGAGACTCGCCTTGTTCTCGCAGTTAACACGCCTTGTTCTCATTAAGCAGTTAATGAGACTCGCCTTGTTCTCGCAGTTAACACGCCTTGTTCTCATTAAGTTAACGAGACTCGCCTTGTTCTCATTAAGGAAGGCCAGCTTGACCCCCACGTCGCTCATCACTCACCCTTTAGGCCCAGGTGTACCGTACGGTCGCCTTTCAAACATGCATGGTAGTATTAAGCAGTTAATGAGACTCGCCTTGTTCTCGCAGTTAACACGCCTTGTTCTCATTAAGCAGTTAATGAGACTCGCCTTGTTCTGGCAGTTAATATACCTTGTTCTCATTAAGTTATTGAGATAGACTCGCCTTGTTCTCGCAGTTAACACGCCTTGTTCTAATTAAGTTAATGAGATAGACTCGCCTTGTTCTCGCAGTTAACACGACTTGTTCTCATTAAGTTAATGAGATAGACTCGCCTTGTTCTCGCAAATAACACGCCTTGTTCTCATTAAGTTAATGAGATAGACTCGCCTTGTTCTCGCAGTTAACACGCTTTGTTCTCATTAAGTTAATAAGATAGACTCGCCTTGTTCTCACAGTTAACACGCTTTGTTCTCATTAAGTTAATGAGACACTCGCCTCGTTCTCATCAAGTTAATGAGATAGACTCGCCTTGTTCTCGCAGTTAACACGCCTTGTTCTCATTAAGTTAATGAGACTCGCCTTGTTCCCGCAGTTAACACACCTTGTTCCTGTCTCTTATACACATCTAGATGTGTATAAGAGACAGACACACCTGTGTGCGGGGTGTGTGGATGACACTACACACCTGTGTGCGGGGTGTGTGGATGACACTACACACCTGTGTGCGGGGTGTGGATGACACTACACACCTGTGTGCGCGGGGTGTGGATGACACTACACACCTGTGTGCGGGGTGTGTGGATGACACTACACACCTGTGTGCGGGGTGTGTGGATGACACTACACACCTGTGTGCGGGGTGTGGATGACAGCGCCTCCAGGTCTGTCCGGTATGCGTCGTACTCAATCCTGTACACAAAGTATACAAATTAATACACTAAAATAACACATGTATACATATTAATACACTTAATAACACAAAATTTACAAATTAATACACTTAATAATACAAATATACAAATTAATACACTTTAAAAGACATGTTTACATGTTAATACATGTAATAACACATGTATACATATTAATACTTAATAACACATGTATACAGATTAATACTTAATAACACATGTATACAGATTAATACTTAATAACAAATGTATACATATTAATACACATAATAACACATTTGTACATGTTAATACATTTGATAACAACACCTGTACGTATACAGATTAATACACATTAATACACTTAATAACACATGTGTCCATATTAATACACTGGCATAAGTATACTTAAATACGCTAGTACACACGCTGTACTCAGTGTTAAATTAGGATTTAGTAGGTAATAAAGCTAAATATTATGTCCATCAGAAAAGCTTGATGGTGGCCATGGTGTCCTCCATGGTCTTGTGGCCATGATGGACACATACCTGGCGTGCTCGTAGAGCTTGATGGTGGCCATGGTGTCCTCCATGGTCTTGTGGCCATGATGGACACATACCTGGCCTGCTCGTACAGCTTGATGGTGGCCATGGTGTCCTCCATGGTATTGTGGCAGAGCGTGGCCACGGATGACACGAAGAAGTTGAGGGCGGACAGCAGCGTCTCTCCGTTCTTGCTGAGCGTGCGCAGCGTCTCCGCGTTGTAGACGAACTCCTCCTGCAGCTCCGGGCTCTTCTGTGGTGATTAGGGGTGATTAGGGGTGATGAATGGTGATCAATTTTTATAAGAACTGATCCTGCAGCTCAAAGCTCTTCTAGGGATGATTGATGATGATTAATGTTTAAAAGTGGCGAATGATGGTGATTAGTGGTGATTAATGTTTATAGGAACTCCTGCAGCTCTGGTCTCCAATGAGAACTAATGAATAATGAAGGTTATAAGCAGTGAATATAAGTGGTTGTTAAGCATTATAATTAAATATTATACTCACCTCCAGTTCCCATATGTTAGTGGGATCTTATCTTTTTATACTCACTACACAACAATCCTAAGTTCAACGTAATGCCTTTATCTGTAACACATGCAAGACCTTAAAAAAGAAAGACCTTAAAAAACTTAAAAAGGCCTTAAAAATCATAGAAACTTATCTGACAAGACAAATATCATAGAAAACTCACTCAAAAAGTAAAAAATAAAATGGAAAAATCACTCAAAAAGACACCGAAAGACTCGACACTACGAGACACCGAAAGTGGTGATAATCACCAGGTGATAATCATCAGGCCAAGAAGGTGATAATCACCTGGGCGAGGTCAGCGAAGGCGTCAGCGAGCTGGTGCTGCGTGCTGACCACGTGGTAGAAGTGGGAGGCCAGGGCACGGGACAGCCGCAGCAGGTGGACATACTTGCGCTGTGTCTCCCGCAGGCCATCGATGGACGCCTCCAGCTCTGGTGGACACGGGAGATGGTCAGACGGTGGACAAACATCTGTATTTAATGAACAGCTGCTACTGCCTCCCCCACACCTGCATCCACCGTACAGCTGCTACTGCCTCCCCCCACACCTGCATCCACCGTACAGCTGCTACTGCCTCCTGGTTGCCAGAGTTGACAGGAGGCAGTCACGCGGTTGCCAGAGTTGACAGGAGGCAGTAACACGGTTGCCGGTGTTGACAGGAGGCAGTAACACGGTTGCCATAGTTGACAGAGGGCAGTAACGTGGTTGCCGGAGTTGACAGAGGGCAGTAACGCGGTTGCCAGAGTTGACAGGAGGCAGTAACGCGGTTGACAGAGTTGACAGAAAGCAGTAGCGCAGTTGCTAGAGTTGACAGGAGGCAGTAACGCGGTTGCCAGATATGACAGGAGGCAGTAACGCGCTTGCCAGAGTTGACAGGAAACAGTAACGTGGTTGCCAGAGTTGACAGGAGCTAGTAACGCGGTTGCCAGAATTGACAGGAGGCAGTAACGCGGTTGCCAGAGTTGACAGGAAACAGTAACGCGGTTGCCAGAGTTGACAGGAAACAGTAACGCGGTTGCCAGAGTTGACAGGAGGCAGTACCGCGGTTGCCAGAGTTGACAGGAGGCAGTAACGCGGTTGCCAGAGTTGACAGGAGTCCCACACCTGCATCCACCGTACAGCTGCTACTGCCTCCCCCACACCTGCATCCACCGTACAGCTGCTACTGCCTCCCCCCACACCTGCATCCACCTATATAGTGAATGAAATATTATACTATATACTATAAAATAGAAAATGATATAGGTTAATATCTAATATAGTGAACGATCTAGGCCAACATCACGAACCCTAAACGATGAGGTAGATGTTGGTGTCGATGTTAAATGATCGTGATTATATGGTGATATATACTACGTTATATAGTGAATGATATACTATACATCTATATATAGTGAATGATATAGGTTAACATGTCATATAGTGAACGATGTAGGCAAACATTTCTATGGATAATGATAAATAATGATAGTGATTATCGTATATGGTGATATATACTATGTTATATTGTGAATGAAAAAGTGAATAATCATAATAATAATGATGATATATGGTGATATTTACTACGTTATATAGTGAATGATATATGCAATATAGTGAACGATGTAGGCACTAACCCTGGACGATGAGGTTGATGTTGGTGTCGGCTAATGATATATAGTACGCTATGATATAAATGTGATATAGGTTAAATAAATGATATAGGTTAATATGCAATATAGTGAACGATGTAGGCACTAACCCTGAACTATGAGGTTGATGTTGGTGTCGGCGCTGCCGAAGGGGTTGGTGGCGATGCAGGTGAACGAGGCCGAGTCCGGCCGGTCGGTCTTCTTGATGCTGAGGGAAGAGTGGACCCCAGAACTGCGGGCCTCGTCCCTGATGGTGTACCTGGTGAGGGAAAAGTGAGGGTAAAATGAGGGTAAAGTGAGGGTAAAGTGAGGGTACAGTGAGGGTAAAGTGAGGGTAACGTGAGGGTAACGTGAGGGTAACGTGAGGGTAAAGTGAGAGTACAGTGAGGGTAAAGTGAGGGTAAAGTGAGGGTAAAGTGAGGGTAGAGTGAGGGTAAAATGAGGATAAAGTGGGGATAAAGTGAGGGTACAGTGAGGGTAAAGTGAGGGTATAGCGAGGGTACAGTAAGGGTAAAGTGAGGGTAAAAAGAGGGTAAAGTGAGGGTAAAGTGGGGGTAAAGTGAGAGTAAAGTGAGGGTAAAGTGAGGGTAAAGTGAGGGTAAAGTGAGGGTAAAATGAGGGTACAGTGAGGGTAAAGTGAGGGTACAGTGAGGGTATAGTGAGGGTACAGTGAGGGTGCAGTGAGGGTAAAGTGAGGGTGCAGTGAGGGTAAAATGAGGGTGAAGTGGGGTAAAGTGAGGGTAAAGTGGGGGTAAAGTGGACTAAAGTGAGGGTAAAGTGAGGGACAGTGAGGGTAAAATGAGGGTAAAGTGAGGGTATAGTGAGGGTAAAGTGAGAGTGCAGTGAGGGTAAAGTGAGGGTGCAGTGAGGGTAAAGTGAGGGTGCAGTGAGGGTAAAGTGAGGGTGCAGTGAGGGTAAAGTGAGGGTAAAGTAAGGGTAGTGAGGATAAAGCGAGGTAAAGTGAGTGTATAGTGAGGGTAACGTGAGGGAATAATGAGGGTAAAGTGACGTTACAGTGAGGGTAGAGTGAGGGTACATTGAGGGTAAAGTGTGGGTAAAGTGAGGGTGAAGTGAGAGTAAAGTGAGGGTACAGTGTGGGTACAGTGAGGGTAAAGTGAGGGTAAAGTGAGGGTATAGTGAGGGTACAGTGAGGGTAAAGTGAGGGTACAGTGAAGGTACAATGAGGGAACAGTGAGGGCACAGTGAGGGTACAGTGAGGGTAGAGTGAGGGTACAGTGAGGGTAAAGTTAGGGTACAGTGAGGGTAGAGTGAGGGTACAGTGAGGGTAAAGTAAAGGTACAGTGAGGGTAAAGTGAGGGTTAAGTGAGGGTACAAAGAGGATATAAAGAGGGTAAAGTGATGGTAAAGTGAGGGTAAAGTGAGGATATAGCGAGGGTAAAGTGAGGGTAAAGTGAGGGTAAAGTGAGTGTTTAGTTAGGGTATAGCGAGGGTAAAGTGAGGGTAAAAAGAGGTAAATTGAGAGTAAAGTGAGGGTACAGTGAGGGTAAAGTGAGGGTCTAGTGAGGGTATAGCGATGGTAAAGTGAGGGTAAAGTGAGGATACAGTGAGGACATAAAGAGGGCAAAGTGATGGTAAAGTGAGGGTAAAATGAGGGTATATCGAGGGTAAAGTGAGGGTAAAGAGAGGGCAAAGTAAGGGTAAAGTGAGGGTTTAGTGAGGGTATAGCGAGGGTAAAATGAAGGTAAAGTGAGGGTAAAGTGAGAGAAATGTGAGGGTAAAGTGAGGGTAAAAAGAGGTAAAGTGAGAGTAAAGTGAGGGTATAGTGAGGGTAAAGTGAGGGTAAAGTGAGGGTCCAGAGAGGGTAAAGTGAGGGTAAATGAGGGTACGTTGAGGGTAAAGTGAGGGTAAAGTGAGGATAGAGTGAGGGTAAAGAGAGGGTAAAGAGAGGGTAAAAAGAGGGTAAAGAGAGGGTAAAGAGAGGGTAGAGTGAGAGTACAGTGAAGGTAAAGTGAGAATAAAGTGAAGGTAAAGTGTGAGCAAAGTGAGGGTAAAGTGAGGGTAAAAAGAGGGTAAAATGAGGGTACAGTGAATTGAAGTGAGGGTAAAGTGAGGGTAAAGTGAGGGTACAGTGAGGGTAAAGTAAAGGTAAAGTGAGGGTACATTGAGGGTAAAGTGAGGGTAAAGTGAGGTGGGACACACCATCAGGCGCTCGCTCTGGTCCTCCCAGTTCTCTGGGGGGAGAGGGGGGGAGGGGTGGTTAGGGTGGGAGCGATAGTGTATAATGATGGTGATGTTGTGATAATGGGCTCCTACATCACCATACCTACATCACCTACATCACCCACATCACTCACGCTTGCTCTGCTTGTACTCGACGATGTAGCGGGTGATGGGGGAGTTGCCATCATAGGGCGGGGTCCAGGACAGCTCGACAGACCGGCCCGTCTTGTCCAGCACCTTGAGGCCCGAGGGCTGCTCCGGGATCTCTGGACAGTGATGATTATATGGTGAAAAAATGGAATATATACTAGATTGCATAGTGAATGATATAGGTTGATATATAATATATAGTGAACGATGTAGGCCAGCATCACTACGATTAAGTTGATTTTGGTGTCTGCTAAATAAATAATAAATGATAATGATGCATGGCGATATACATTCTATGTTATATAGTGACTGATATAGGTTGATATGTGATATAGTGTGATATATGCAATATAGTGAACGATGTAGGCCCTAACCCTGGACGATGAGGTTGATGTTGGTGTCGGCTAAATAAATGGTATATAATAATGATATATGGTGATACATACAAGGTTATATGGTCATATACTGAATGATATAGGTTGATAAGTAATATAGTGTGCTATATGCAATATAGTGAACGATGTAGGCCCTAACCCTGGACGATGAGGTTGATGTTGGTGTCGGCGCTGCCGAAGGGGTTGGTGGCGATGCAGGTGAAGGAGGCCGAGTCCGGCCGGTCGGTCTTCTTGATGCTGAGGGAAGAGTGGACCCCAGAACTGCGGGCCTCGTCCCTGATGGTGTACCTGGTGAGGGTAAAGTGAGGGTAAAGTGAGGGTAAAGTGAGGGCAAAGTGAGGGTAAAGTGAGGGTAAAGTGAGGGTATAGTGAGGGTAAAGTGAGGGTAAAGTGAGGGTAAAGTGAGGGTATAGTGAGGGTAAAGTGAGGGTATAGTGAAGGTAAAGTGAGGGTAAAGTGGGGGTAAAGTGAGGGTAAAGTGGGAGTAAAGTGAAGGTAAAGTGGGAGTAAAGTGAGGGTAAAGTGGGAGTAAAGTGAGGGTAAAGTGGGAGTAAAGTGAGGGTAAAGTGGGAGTAAAGTGAAGGTAAAGTGGGAGTAAAGTGAGGGTAAAGTGGGAGTAAAGTGAGGGTAAAGTGGGAGTAAAGTGAGGGTAAAGTGGGAGTAAAGTGAAGGTAAAGTGGGAGTAAAGTGAGGGTAAAGTGGGAGTAAAGTGAGGGTAAAGTGGGAGTAAAGTGAGGGTNCACACCTCACCATACCTCACCATACCTCCTGTCTCTTATACACATCTAGATGTGTATAAGAGACAGGGGGGGAACGATTGACATCCCTAACAAAATTTAGAGTCGCCCCAGCTTCTGGTTTAGAGTCGCCCCAGCTTCTGGTTTAGAGTCGCCCCAGCTTCTGGTTTAGAGTCGCCCCAGCTTCTGGTTTAGAGTCGCCGCAGCTTCTGGTTTAGAGTCGCCCCAGCTTCTGGTTTAGAGTCGCCCCAGCTTATGGTAATCCAAATCAGAAGCTGCCGCGTCTGTAAATTTTCACTGGGTGGGGGGAGGGGGTAATGAATGACATTATGGGAGGTATAATTGCGGGAGAATAGGACCTTGGAGGTAAGGAATGACTGCTTTCTGGTACTGGATCTGGAACTGGGGAGGGGGCGGAAGAGAGGGAGAATTAATGGGGGGAGGGGGTAACGATTGACACCCCTAACGAAATTTAGAGTCGCCCCAGCTTCTGGTAATCCAAATCAGAAGCTGAATTTAGAGTCGCCCCAGCTTCTGGTAATCCAAATCAGAAGCTGAATTTAGAGTCGCCCCAGCTTCTGGTAATCCAAATCAGAAGCTAACGCGTCTGTAAATTTTCACTGGGATAATGGGGAGTATAATTGTGTGAGAATAGGAGCTTGGTGGTGTGGAATGACTGCTTTCTGGTACTGCATCTGGAACTGGGGGGGCGCTGCAGGGGGGAGGAGGGAAGAGAGGGAGGATTAATGGGGGGAGGGAGGTGATGAGTGACATAATGGGGAGGAAAATTGTGGGAGAAAATGAGAGCTTGGCGGTGTGGACGGACTGCACGCGTGGGGAGTAATACTGAGACGGCGCTCAAGCGTGGCCTGGGACTGCTACGTCCGAAACGCCTAACATGGTGACATACAAAATTAAACTTAGGAACTAGACCGGCGCCGATCTTATTCGCTACGATCGGAGCCGTGAAACAATAACTTACCGGCTGCCTCTAAAAAAGCGCTGCAATATTGTTAATATAGAGAACAACTTCAACATTTCCACGTACCGGGTCTCGAGGTCAGGCCCACGTACCGGGTCCCGAGACTGGGCCCCACGTACCGGGTCTCGAGGTCGGGCTCGACGTTCTGGCCGTCCTTCTTCCAGACGATGCCGATGGGAGTCTCGCCCTCCGCCTCGCACTCTAGGACAGCGTCCGCGCCATGCAGGGCGGTCTGGTTGCGGTACTGGATCTGGAACTTGGGGGGCGCTGGGGGGGGCGGAGGAGAGGGAGAATTAATAGGGGAAGAGGATATTGAGTGACATTATGAGGGGTACAATTGTGGGAGAATAGGACCTTGGAGGTATGGAATGACTGCTTTCTGGTACTGGATCTGGAACTGGGGCGCTGGGGGGCGGGAAGAGAGGGAGAATTAATAGGGGGAGGGGGTAACGATTGACATCCCTAACAAAATTTAGAGTCGCCCCAGCTTCTGGTACTTCAAATCAGAAGCTTCCGCGTCTGTAAATTTTCACTGGGATTATGGGGAGTATAATTGTATGAGAATAGGGCCTTGGCGTAACGGAATGACTGCTTTCTGGTACTGGATCTGGAACTGGGGGGGGGCGCTGGGGGGCGGAAGAGGAGAATTAATGCCCCAGCAAAATTTAGCGTCGCCCCAGCCTCTGGTAATCCAAATCAGAAGCTGCCGCGTCTGTAAATTTTCACAGGGTGGGGGGAGGTGGTAATGAATGACATTATGGGGGGTAAAATTGTGTGAGAATAGGACCTTGGCGGTATGCAATGACTGCTTTCTGGTACTGGATCTGGAACTGGAGGGGCGCTGGGGGGGGAAGAGAAGTAGTATTAATGGGGGGAGGTAATGAGACATTATGGGGAGGAAAATTGTGGGAGAAAATGGGAGCTTGGCGGTGTGGACGGACTGCCAGCTGGGGGAAGTAATAATGAGACGGCGCCTCAAGCGTGGCCTGGGGCTGCTACGTCCAGCGTGGCCTGAGACTGCTACGTCCGAAACGCCTAACATGGTGACATGCAAAATAAAATTTAGGACCGAGACCGGCAACGATCTTATTCGCTACGATCGGGGCCGCGAAACAACAACTTGCCAGTTACCTCTAAAAAAGCGCTGCGATTTTGTTAATATAGAGAACATCTACAACGTTCCGGCATGGCCGGCTTATATCATACCTCACCACACCTGACCACACCTCACCATACCTCACCACACCTCACCACACCTCACCATACCTTACCATACCTCACCACACCTCACCATACCTCACCACACCTCACCATACCTCACCACACCTCACCACACCTCACCACACCTCACCATACC
>NW_025934182.1:65131-102137 GCF_000764305.2 Hyalella azteca | reverse complement strand
ATAAGAGACAGAAGTTGGGGGATGTGTGGGGAGGGGAGGGGTTTAAGTTGAGGGGAGAGGGGTTAAGTTGGGGGATGTGGGAGGAGAAGGGCTCAAGTTGGGGGGGAGGGGGGTGAAATGTTAAGTTGGGGGATGTGGTGGCAGGGAGGGGGTATTAAATGTATTATATTGTATACATATATAATATATGAAATATGTATAATATATATGATATACTTGCGGAGGGGGTCAGGTTGTGGGATATGGGGGTAAAGGGTGCATGTTAAGTTGGGGGATGTGATGGAGGGAGGTGGAATTTTATGTATTATATTTAATTAATATATAATATTTATACACAATAAATATGCTATACCTGCAGCCTTCTTGCATGCCAGCGAAGGCTTAAGGGGAAGGCCGTATATGTATGACCATATATTTGATTATTGTTTATTACATTTTATAAATATATAAGACATGTAATATATATAATATATAATATTATATAAGATATAGAGTATACCCGCAGCCTTCTTCCATGCCAGCGCAGGCTTATGAAAGCCGTCAATATATGGCCATATACAATATATTTAAGTATTTATTACTATATTTTATATATAATATTATATATAATATAAATGTCATACCAGCCGCCTTCTTCCATGCCAACGCAGGCTTGGAGAAGCATAAATATATGGCCATATATTCGTGGAGGGGGAAGGGGAGAGGAGGAAGAGAAAGGAGGGGGAAAGGAGGGGGAGGGGGTGAGAAAGGATGAAAAAATGGAAGGGGGAGAAGAGAGAAGAGTGGAAGAAAAGGGAGAGGGAAAGGAGGGGGAATGTTGAAGGAGGCGGGAGGTGTGGGAGGATGGGGGGCAGCGGGGAAGAGGGGGAAAAGGGGAAGGGAATGAGAGAAGAGTAGGGAATTGAGGGAGGGGAACGGGGGGAATTGAGGAATTAAGTGGGAATGGAATAGGCGATGGGGGATGAGCGGAGGAGAAATAGATAAGGGGAGAATGAAGGTGGGGGAGAGGGGGAATGAAAATGAAGGAAATGTATGATGAAGGGGATAAGTGAGGGGGTTAAATTGAGGGGGGTGAAGGGAGTTGTATTTTTTTCATCGTTGAGACGCGAAGCCAATTTTTTTATAAAAAATCCATCGATTTTTTCACGTCGTCCGAAGAAGAAAAAGAAGAGAGAGAGAGAGAAAACAAGATAAGTACACATGAAATGGCGTCATAATTCATCGTTATGAAATAATAATAAAATATATTTCACAATATAGTTCAGTATTGCAATATTTCAGGAGATATATATTTATCATTAACAATAAACATGGAACGAACGTTTCACTTCAAGGCAGCAATTTCGATTAAAAAATTTTAAAAGATTTCGATTTTAAACTTTGCACTTCGAGTTAAGTATTGAAAACGAATATTTATTATTTAACAGCAATCTACAATATATTATTATTATATATATTATAATAATATAATATTATAATATTATTATTATATATATTATAATAATAAATTTATTATACATATAATTTGCTGCTTTGAAATGAAAGGTTCTTCCAACACGATATCGCTTAGCCTAGGTTAGAAAGGGTCAACTAGCAGCACAATGCATCCTATCCTAACCCTATCCTAACCGTACCCTAACCCTATCCTAACCATACCAACACCCCACCCTATCCAAACCCTATCCTATCCACATTCTATCCACATTTTTACCCTATCCTAACCAAACACTCACCCAATCCTAACCATACCCTCTCCCTATCCCAACCCTACACTATCCACATCCTCACCCTGCCCTAACCCTCACCCTATCCTAACTCCACCCACCATTACTCGACTACCCTTACCCTACGCGCATTCTACCCTTAAGACTACCTAGCGTTTCTTTCCCTAACCCTGTAGCATGCCTAGAACTATACCTGCTCACGTAGGTATGTCTACCTACTTTTCTACCTATCTCTTTATTTACCTATCTACCTTTAAATCTACCTAGATATCTGCACAAAAATTATGCCGACTATATGATTTATATATATTTACATATCAACATATTCGCGCACCTACCTAGCCATTTACTTGTAGGACCTGCCTAGCCACCTAGTCTCCCACACCTAGTCACCCATTCACCTCCTACCTAGTCACCTACCTGCCTCCTAACATATCAAAGTACTTTACTAAACAGGTACCTACCTATTCCACCTACTTATATAAACACCTATAGGGCACCTAGCAACGAACCGCAACCGATGCACAACATATCCAACGTTTGACCTCAAAATTTTCGTTTTGTCAATTTTCCAAAATTGAAACTTCTCAACCCAATCCACTTCTCAACCTATCCAACTTGTAGACGAGTTGAAATTCTGACGAGATTCTTTACCAAAATCAGATTTGCAATTTCACAACGATAAATTCAGTAACATTAACAAGTACAACAACAGCAATAACAACAGCAACACCAGCGACCACCCCAACAGTAACATTAAGAACAATCGCAACAAGAACAACAACCACCACAACAGTAACAAAAACAACGCAACGGCACAAACAACAACAGCATCACCAATAACAGCAGCAACAACAGCGACCACCACAACAGTAACAACAACAACCGCAACGGTACCACAACAACAGCAGCACCAACAACAACAGCAACAACAACAACAGCAGCAACAACAGCGACCACCACAACAGTAACAACAACAACCGCAAACCACAACAACAGCAGCACCAACAACAACAGCAACAACAACAACAGCAGCACTAACAACAACAGCAGCAACAACAACCACAACAGCAACAACAACAACGGCACCAAAAACAACAGCAGCACCAACAACCAACAACAACAGCAACCAGCAAACCAAACAAGGTTGCACAGAAGGGCTAAAAAATGCACCGCAAGAAGCAGAACAAAAATGAAAGATCAAAAGATAACAGAAAACAGGAAGGATTTAAACTAAGATTTTATGGTATTTAGTTACATATAGTAGGCCTAATGGGTAGTTAGGGTTATTAGTTACGTAATTTGGTTATTAGTTAACATTAAATGAAAAATATTCGGTTACCCAACCAGAATAGGGTTGTTATGGCTCTTGCAAATAATAGTAAATAATATATTGAACTACTATATAATTTCAATAAATAAAAATTAATATAAATAAATAATATATTGACGTAGTTGAAGTTGTTATGACTGTTAGGCTGTAGTTATAGAAGGAGTTAATGACTTGGTCATTAGTTATAATTATAAATTAATTGTTCTTTAAACCTAATTACTTATCACATAATTGTTAAGAACTCGATAACTTATTCAAGTTTATTAACAGTGAAAATTTTAGGTATGTGTTAAAAAGCTCACAGCCTAAACTTGACAACTTGACCTAAAACTTGACCCCAATTTCTTTCCACTAAAATTGTGGATCAAAATTAAATGGCATATAACACCGGTTAATGGAGATAATGCATGCAGAGAATAACACACTAATGGGCAGTTAGTAAATTGATATATAATTCGTTAACATACAAACATGCACGCATAACATTACCATGTCCGTCATGCAACATGCTTCTCTATTATATAAATATGCATTTATTATTAATTTATATGCACTTGCACAGTGAACACGTTCTCTACATGCATTAATGTTTCCAAAATTGTTGCTTATGTAACTTAATAAACACATTTTAATATATCTTCATTAATTTATATGTTACGATAATATAAAAAAATATATATATTTATATATCTTCATAAATTTATATGTTGTGATAATATTGATTATACAGGTCGGCTAAACTAATGGGCTGGTAGTTAATTAAGTTATGTCGCTAATGGTCTAATGGAGAGTGTCTGGTCTAATGGCAAGTCCAGCCATCAGAAGTCCGTTCATTCACATTAAAATCCATTATTATTATTAATATTTCATTCAGATTTTCAAGGACCCAGAGGCATTACTGGAATTTTATTGAGGATAAATAAATAACTTAATTTTTTATAATAAATAAATAAATAAATCCATTAACATATGAACTGCGCACCGGTGGCAGACACCAACTGCCTGGCTGTGGTTACACTCATTGCAATGCATGAGTCACATTGTCTACATAGTGACACACATTCCTATCCACAGCACGAGCAAAGAGGGATGCAGCACTGAGCCTTAGCTTTTGCCCGCCGAAAATGGGTCAGAATGACACACATGTGAGCCCTTTTTACCATGCAAAAGTGAATCAAAATGACCCACATAGAGGCTAGAAGTGCGTCGCAAGTTAAAGTCACTTTCATCCCCAGCAGCAAGCAGCAATATCCCTAACAAAATTCGGGGACAGCCGATGGGTTCGGCCGAAAAGTTATTACACTCGGCGCAGAGTCATTCTGGGTCTGCTTGGCCACCCGATCGTAATCAGTTTCTGGCCAGAATCTTCTTTCCGACTTTATAGTCGCCTGGGAGTATGAGAAGAGTAGGCCTAGCCGAGTCATACCGAGCTAGCAAGCTGCCTAGAGGCTGCCCTTCGAACCCTGAGCCGAAGTGGACATAGAGAAGCTGATTTACGTACGGTCCGAGTCCTAGGCGGTTCCTAATTCAGGGTCGCCACCAACTCAAAATTTTGATAGGGATGAGCCGCATCGTATATTAGCGGCTGATTTACGTGCTCCCCGAGTCCTAGGCGGTTCCTAATTCAGGGTCGCCACCAACTCAAAATTTTGATAGGGATGAGCCGCATCATATATTAGCGGCTGATTTACGTGCTCCCCGAGTCCTAGGCGGTTCCTAGTTCAGGGTCGCCACAAACTCAGAATTTTGATAGTGATGGCGGCGGCGAATATATACATATAATATAACTTCGGCGATTAGAACTACGTTAGTTAAGTTCATGATCATTAGTGGCGGCAAGAACATGTATAGCACGAATAAAGTGTATAGTTAATTATAAATTAACCTCGTAAAAACAACTGACACAAAGCGGGTGGAAATATTCAAAATTTAGACGATCCCTCAGCATCAGACGCTATCAACTCCTTGTAGAGCGGCGGTCACCTCAAAAGGGTAAATTCTATACTTCTTTCATACAGATACACAAGCAATATTTGTGTGCGATTGTGTGTAGAAGCTAACACCTTAAAGTCACTGTCAGAAACAGGGACATCACACTGCTCGGCGTGAGCGCGCACAGCCGAATGAGGCGGGCGCGATAGCAACTGTCCGGTTCTACAACTCCTGCCCTTATGCTCAGCGACCCTGGAGACACCCTACGAGCCTACGTTTTGACATCAACGTCAGAAGACCTTCTGGGGGGTAAGTAAGGACTACCTTTTATATCGTACTTGTAATTAAGGCTGCCTTCTAGAGCTACTCGAGTAAGGACTGATTTTGGGAACCTACATCTACTTGTGAAGCACCTTCCCGACGTTCCCTCAAACTGGGGAACTGGTAAAGGGAGTTTTCTAGCACTTCTCGCAGGATAACAACGGGACCCACACGAACCTAAACCCTCTACCGCCTGGCACGAGTAACCGGAGCAATATTGTCACAAGCCTACTTCCAGAAAAGGATAGGTTCTAGTGAGCTCTAAATGACTAGCACTGATGGTTGCCGCCACGTACGACAACTTTAAAGTGTTCCCTGTTGCGTACAAACGTCCTCAGGTTGTTACACCAGATGGCCGACAGCTGGCAACCTCTTACCCAACAACCAGAATTCTTTCGACCGCCATTTACCTCACAGATAATTTTTCAACACTTACATGGCCATTTACCGAGTTGCTTAACCTCAAAACTGTTTGTTTCCCCCAGCAAAATAAGTCCAACATCTCCTTTAAATGAACACAATTTTTGACCTCTAAGCCTCCCCTTAAGCCAGTCCTCCGCTGTTTTCACCAAATGTCCCCAATTGTGGACTTCTTCTACCTCCAAATGTCCCCAATTGTGGCCTTCTACCTCCAAATGTCCCCAATTGTGGCCTTCTACCTCCAAATGTCCGTAATTGTGGACGTCAATGTCCCCAATTGTGGCCTTCTACCTCCAAATGTCCGTAATTGTGGACGTCTTCTACCTCCAAATGTCCCCAATTGTGGACGTCTTCTACCTCCAAATGTCCCCAATTGTTGCCTTCTACCTCCAAATGTCCCCAATTGTGGCCTTCTACCTCCAAATGTCCGTAATTGTGGACGTCTTCTACCTCCAAATGTCCCCAATTGTGGCCTTCTACCTCCAAACGTCCCCAATTGTGGACTTTTCCTACCTCCAAATGTCCCCAATTGTGGACTTCTCCTACCTCCAAATGTCCCTATTTGTGGACTTCTACCTCCAAATGCTCACAATTGTGGACTTCATCTACTCTTCATCCGCCAGTCCCCCGCTGTTTACCCTGAACCTCGAGGCGGGTGTGGACAGCGGCCTCCCCAGCTTGATTGGTGGCCACGCAGGTGTAGTTGCCCTGGTTATGTCCTCTGACGGGGTCGATGGTCAAGATGGACGACCGCTGGCCCATCTTGGTGACGTGTACATCGTCGGAAGGGACAAGGGGACGGCCGTTGAACAACCAGGTGGTGGTCACGGGCCGGTCCCCGCTACGCAAGACGCAGTTCAGCTGCGCAAAGTCCCCCTCCAGGAACCGGTCCGACTCCAGGTGGATGGGCAGCAGCAGCGGCGGTTCTGGGGTGTGAACCGTGGGGTTAATTGAGGCGGTTTTGACGGTGACGCGAACCGAGGTTTATTGAGGCAGTTCTGGAGAGGAGGGTGAACCGTGGGTAATAGGGGTTAATTGAGGCGGTTCTGGAGCAGAGCGTGAACCGAAGGGTTAATTGAGGAGGTTCTGAAGCGGAGCGTGAACCGTGGGGTTTACTGAGGCGGTTCGGTCGACGGACGCAAACCGTAGACGTTCAAAATGACGGTTCCAGTCATTGTTGTGAACCAAGATGGTTAATGGCCAAAGTCCGGTTGAAAAACGAGCGCCTTCAAGTGCGCGCATCACAAGTGTTAATGAAGGCGAACCTTGTGTCGTTAAACCAGTGCTAACAGTTCCCGAAACCGATTCAGACCGACAGTTGTGCAAGTATATAATGGTTGTGACATCTAGAGTATAAATGGAAAGTTCAGAAAAAAGCAGCAGAACGAATGAAAAAAGTAAAGAAGTAGGGAAATATTCAACATAAATAGAAGAAGCGCATGCCGAACAGCAACACGTGACCTTGAACCACAGCAGAGCTAAGCTACCACATGACCTTGAACTGCAGCTGAACTAAGCATCTGCGTGACCTTGACCTACAACTAAACTAAGCTACCACGTGACCTTGACCTACAACAATACTTTTAACCAAACGATTCCACGATAAATAGATACAACATGCAGCCCAACAACCATATCTCAGTAACCAATATGACTGAGTACCATTGACCACCATGGTGGTGTCCACGGCCATCTGCCCAGCGTGGTTGCTGGCCACGCAGGTATAGTTGCCCTGGTGGTGACCTCTCACTGGGTCGATGGTCAAGATGGACGTTCGACCTCCAACTTTATCAATTTGGACGTCGTCCGTTGAGTGCAAGGGACGTCCATTAAACAGCCATGAAATTACGACGGGTTTGTCCCCGGATGTCAAGACGCAGTTAGACTGCGCCACTTCCCCCTCCAGGAACTGTGGCGCCGGAAAAGTTATCGCCAGCAGGCGGGGAGGTTCTGCGGGGGATGGGTCTGTCACCTTATCAAAATTTGGGGAGAGCCCAGGCTTCTGCGCATGAGTCGCTACACTCGGCTTAAAGTTATTCTGGGTCTGTTTGGCCACCCGATCGAAATCAGCTGCTGGTTAGAGTCTCCTTTCCGACTCTATATTATCCTGAGAATATGACAAGAGTGTCTTACATGTATGAAAAAAGTGCCTTAAAAGTATGAAAAATGTCCTGAGTATTAAAAGTATGTCCTGAGGATATGGGAAGGGTTGGCAAGGCCGAGTCATGCCGAGCTTGCATTCTGCTTAAGGACTGCACTTCAAGCCCGGCCGAAGCGGAGATTAGCGGCTGATTTACGCGCTCCCCGAGTCCTGGGTGGTGCCTGGTGCAGAATCAGACCCGCATCCGAATTTTGCTATGGCAAAATAATGGTTCCAAGGAGAATATTTAAGCCATGTGCTAGCTGTGGAGATGTGTTTGTCAGGATCTGGTTCAGTGGATGTTTGGTATCTGGGGAGCGGTTCCGCGAGAACCTGGTTCTATTTTGTTCGATGGTTCAACAATACTGACGAAGATTCGAACGGTTAGGTTTAACAACATGGACGAAGAGACGAACGGTTCGATGAACCATTACCATATGGAACGCGCGTTTACATAACAAGCCGCCGCTTCAGCGTTACGTTACTACGTCGTAGCGTTGACGTTAACGTCAAAGTGTACTGTTACCATCACATTAACAGCTCCCCATCACCTCATTACCGGATCTCCATTATCTCAATGGCTTAACCGGCAGCTGAATCAAATTGTACTGCATAAAAATTTCCCTTATTAACGACTGGGCGCTTCCATTATTTAATCAGCGGTAGAGGTTTACATCTTCGAATTATCAGCTTTCCATCTTATTAATTATTATTAGAATTATATATTAATTCCATTCAATTAGCGGCATACTTTAGAACACAAATAAAGAAGTTATTAGTCATAAGAGCGCATGCCTCGCTTATATTAAAGAAAAACACTGCGCAAACAACACTAATTTAATTCTTATAATTATTTGTATATTTTCAAAATACCGTACTCGGTTCCAGGCAACTAAAATCATAATCTACAAAGATTATTTGCCTTAGAATAATTTAAGATGAAAAATAATTTTCATATAAATTGAAATTTTCGAATTGAAGAAACCAGAAACCAAACAGAACAATAACAGAAGGACGAACAAGATTATCGCCGCGCCAAAGGCGGCAACCTCGGTAATCTTATAACCTTGTTACCCCCGCCCAAAAATAACACGTATCCAGGGTTTGTTTTGACGTACCACCCAAAATTCAGGGTATATTTTGCCGTACCACCCAAAATCCAGGGTTTATTTTGACGTACCACCCAAAATCCAAGGTTTATTTTGACGTACCACCCAAAATCCAGGGTTTATTTTGACGTACCACCCAAAATCCAGGGTTTATTTTGACGTACCACCCATGACCATGCATGCTGGAGCACCGCCCTTGACGGCTTAGCTGCTCACCAGCGATACCGACAAATGAACTGAGCTTCCCGAAGCTCGAACCCACGACTAGCTACTCTTATCTTGGTGCTGCTACCTGCCTATGCGCTACAGTGATCTATATATTAATTGACGTAACATTAATGGAGAGGGTCGCGACTACCGATACTCCACAACATAATCTCGGCCCTACAGTTCTGGAGCGACCCCTTGTCGGTGGTATCGTACTGCCACAAAAACTACCAATATTGAGCCCTTACAAGTACCATCAACCATTAACTGATGTATCATCAACCACTAACTGAGTCATCAACTATTAACTGATGTACCATCAAACATTAACTGATGTACCATCATCCATTAACAGATGTATCTTTAACCATTAACTGTTGTATCTTCAACCATTAACTGCTGACCCATCAACAATTAACTGCTGTATCATTAGCCATTAACTGATGTACCATCAACCATTATCTGATGTACCATAAACCATTAACTGAACTATCATCAACCATTAACAGGTGTACCATTAACAGCAAGGGCCATGTGTACTGCCATCTGCCCAGCAGGGTTGGCGGCCACGCAGGAGTAGTTGCCCTGGTGGTGGCCTTTGACGGGGTCGATGGTCAGGATGGACGACCTTTGACCCATGGCATTAATTTGCACTTCGTCGCTGATGGTCACGGGTTGACCATTAAATAACCACGATATTATAATGGGGAGATCCCCCTTATGGACCATGCAGTTCCCTTGCGCAAAGTCCCCCTCCACGAACCGATCCGAAGGGAAATTTAGTGGCAGGACTTCGGGTGGTTCTGCGAGGTAAAGAATTTTAATGGTAGAACGTTCGCTAAATCTGCGAAAAATTGAGATTATTGGTTGAATTTCCTGTTGTTTGCCAAGGAACCACGGTAATTAGTGGCATTACTTTCGGTGCTGTTGCGAGGTACGGAAATTAATGATAACACTTCCGGTGTTATCTTTACGATGGGCGCTGAAAAATTCACGTACGATCGGAACGGAAAATTTGTCAACGATGGGCGCTAGCAATACGCTTACGACAGGCGCTGGAAAAAAATCTACTCTTAAGTAAGGACTATTAGCAGTAGTAGTAGAATGGTGTGCTAACGCTTCAGCTATCAAGCTCTTTCGGACCGGAGGTCAAAAGATAACATCACCAGCAAGGCGGAAGGCCTCAATTATTCAAAATCTTGAATTAATCATCACCCAGAAGGGGTGGAAGGTCTCACGTGTCCAGCTCGCTGAAGCTCGTTCGAAAGAAGCAGCGTTAGCATCTCAAAGAAACAAAGTGACAAGGAGGGACAGGTGAAAAGCAGGGACAGGTGAAAAGCAACAGAAGCTAAGACAATCGAACAAGAGGTCGCTCACACGGGACGTCGGCCGCACGAGACAGAGAAGGGAAATGCAAGGTCCCACGTACATAAAAAACTCAACCCCGAAACCGAACCCCGCAGTCAGACACCGCGAGCGCAGTGGTGCATGGGGCGTTCAGGATCAATCTCCGTATAGGAGCGCGAAATCCCATAGGACTTCTAACGAGTACAGATACGCGTCAGACGACCTTCTGAGGGGTTAATAAGGACTACCTTTTATATCGTACTCATAATTAAGGCTGCCTTCTTGAGATACTAGAATAAGGACTGATTTTTGGAACCTACCTCTACAAAAAGCTGACTTGTGGAACTACACATAAGTAAAGCTTTCTCCTTCAGCTACTCCTAAGAGAGTGGTCTTCAAGAAACCTGATACCACACGTGAATCCAACCCCTCTACCAGCTAATCCTTAATACCATAACTAGAGTTCAGTTTGATCTTCCAACTGCAACCTAAATATAACCCTGAGTTAGAATCCGAAAAGACTTCTAATATGACTCTGAACTGGAATCCGACATGACCCTCAAAACGACCTGGAACCGGAGACTAAAATGACCGTTAATAGGACCCAGAACTGGAGTCTAAGATGGCCTATAATATGACCACGAATCTGATTCTGCTCTTTAATTAGATCCTAATGTTACCCCCTAACCGGAACCCAAATCCTGCCCCCAACTAGAGCAGAAGCAGGCATAATGGAGCACCATTAACATGGAGTATGGCGTGAACTGCCATCTCCCCCGCGGGGTTGGAGGCCACGCAGGTGTAGTTGCCTCGATGGTCACCCATCACCGGGTCGATGGTCAAGATGGACGACCTCTTGCCCATCCCCGCGATTTCGACGTGGTCAGAGTTGGTGAGGGGGAGGCCATTAAACTGCCATGATATCAACAGGGGGCTGTCACCTTTCTGTACCACACAGTTGGTCTGTGCCATGTCACCTTCCAGGTACTCAGGATCGAACCCAATGCGGGAAACCACCGGGGGTTCTGCAAGTCGTGGGTTTGAATTTAATCCGAAGAAGAATATGAGTTCCATCTTGTCGAAAAACAAGGTCGTGTAGCAGGCGATTTGAGGGCGACATCTTCCTTATTGTGAAGCCGCGGTTCTAGGAGGGTCCCTACGCTTAAGTTTTGAAGGTTTAAATCTGCGAAGGAAAAGACCATGCCCTTCTGCAAGGGAACATGCGCCCAGAGGGAGGATGGAGAGAACATACCGCTAAGGGGAAAAACTACCATAGGTTTCGGAAATTATGGACTTAATTGCCCATTTTGGAGCGCCGAAGTTACTACGCTTAACACAAAATGTGGAAAGTTCAGATGAAAATATTTGGAATCGCGTGTATAAAAGCAGTTCACCAATAACGTGCTAAAGGAATGAACAAATGCAGAATAATGTAGGGTAAAGGACGATATAAAATATTTTAATTTAAATTGATACAACCTAAATATCAAATTAGAATAATATTAATAATAATAATAAGAAAAAAGTCATTAAAAGAATCGAGTGAACATGAGCATGGATGCCAATAAAGAGCAAACAACAACTGTCAACAACAGCCACTGACCGTCAAAACTCCAGCCATTATCTCATTTTTATCATCTTCAACAAACCAATTTAACACATTTATTTTCGGAATTATCATTATCTTAACTTTAGCATATTCCAATGCACCAGTTTTCAATAAATAACTTCCTCAACGTCGGATGGAAGCAACCACCAACAAATAAATCGACCGCGCACTTCACACTATCAACAAGCCATGATCGACTACCATTACGAATGAACATCATCATAGATGCACCGTTGACCAGTAAGAACCAAGTAGTGCAGTCGTGCACGGTACCAGAGCTGGCGTACCACCATCAACCATCAATCGACACAAGAACAATGACCTGGCACCTAGTACCACCTACAATGTCTAGTAAGTGGTACTAATGAAATTAGTAATGCCAAGTAGGTGGTACCGAAAATTCAGAGGAATGCCAAGTGTCACTCTGAATTTTTGGCGTTTCGGAAATAAATTACATAATGTCCATTGTTCTGGGAAGCGGAATTCCATTTAAGATAGGCGCTGAAAAAAATCTTATCCTAAGTAAGAGCTGTTTTCGTGAACATACTCCTAAGGGTTATCATTTGTCACCTACTTCAACGTATGAACTTAAGTTTGGTCCATACTACTAAGAGCTGCTTCTATGTCGGGAATTGATTTTAACTGATAGCCAATTCACGACACCTCAGCTAGAGTCTGATTTATGATTCTCTAACCGGAGCCTAAGGCGACTCTGAACTGTAGCCTAAATCTCTACAATAACCCCCCTAACTATATCACCTCCTAACTGTAGTCCAAATCTTCCCATCTAACGAAAGCCAATATGACCCCCTAATTTGAGCCTGAATACTTCTTTCTTAACGGAGGTTAATGTCACTTCTCAACTAAGCCTATATTGCATACCCTAACGAGAGCCCGAATCGAACTTTCCCTTAAACTGTGGGCTAGCGAGTACCCCTAAGGCTTGGTTCACACCACACTGCCGGGCACGTGTCAGGCATATGCCAGTCACGGTCCGTTCTCTGCCAGGTGCATTCACATGTTCAGTCCGGTCAGGGGCCGTCATCACAGTTTCTTTCGTATCACGTGCCATGCCAGTCACCGGTAACATTGCCAACTGGTATATTTGTTAAATCTGGTATGTTGAGATGCTGTCTTGTATGGATCTTTTTGATCTGGTAAACTTGTCAAAATCTGGTATGTTGGGCTGGCAGTCTGATATACTCAGCAAAAAAAAGTGTTGGCAACACAGCAGTCACGTTCCAAACAAAATGTCTTTTGGTTTGATCGTACCTGGACCTTGGCTGGCAGGGCAAGTGCCCTGCACGGCAGGTGTGAATGCCTCTATAGAAATGCATTAAAGAATATTGGACTGAACCGTGCTTGACTTGTGCCTGGCTCGTGCCCCGACAGTATGGTATGAACCAAGCCTAACATGTGCCTTCTGTTGCCCTTTAGCTTTAACCAGCTGGAGCAGACTTTAAGAAGCACCATTAACATGGAGTATGGCGTGGACGGCCATCTGCCCCGCGGGGTTGGAGGCCACGCAAGAATAGTTGCCCCGATGGTCACCCATCACCGGGTCGATGGTCAAGATAGACGTCTTCTTGCCCATCCCCGCGATCTCGACATGGTCAGAGCTGACGAGGGGGAGGCCGTTGAACAGCCACGATATCAACACTGGGTTGTCCCCTTTCTGGACAACGCAGTTGGTCTGTGCCAAGTCACCTTCCAGATACTCGAGGTTGAACCCAATGGGAGAAACCACCGGGGGTTCTGAAAGACATGTGGGTAAAATTGATTTTTATCCCCGAAAGATGCGGAAATGCGGTCCATTCTGACGAAAGTCGAGGTCGAGGCCAAGTTTTAGGCGATTTGAAGGCGGCAACTTCCGTATTAACGCAGGCTCGTCGTCGCAGAAACGAACGCGAAATGTGTTCATTGCAGGCGTATTGATGCAATGAAGGTGAAGTGTCTTGTAGCAGCTAACGGTAATGGTCACGTGGCAGGTTAAACTATAGGTCCTGCGGCTGGTTACAAGTGTTTGTAAAAACAATTAAAAAGAGACATGAAAAGTTTTGACAGTAAGGATCAACCTCAACCCTTCCAGGGGGGCCCATATACCTTTACTTGAAACCTTAAAGGGAAAAACTGATCCACCTTGGGGGCGTGGGGATTGACCGGAGAAATATACCGTACTGCAAGGGAAAAACTTTGAGAAGAAAATACCATGAATAGTTTCGGAAACTACGATTCGAATTGGTCAGGTATCAATCGGCATGTTTATATAGGACACAAAACATGCGGAAAATTCGAATGAAAATGTTTGACATCGCGTTAGCAAAAACACTAACAACGCGCTTAAGTAAGGAATGTAACAAAACTGATTTTAAGTAAACGTAAAAATAAATCATTTGTATTTCAATGGATTAAAGAATAAGACTCATAAAGGAGAAAAATAGGATCATTAACAGGCCGAAGATAAGCAAACACGCCAGAACCAACAGCCAAAGACGAGGACAACCACGAATTCACTAGGCAATCACCGGCTGCCCAAATATAATATTAAAACATTCATTAGTAAAAAATTCACCTCAAATATCTCTAACAACCCAATAATAGATAAGCTCTTTTCTGAGTTTCTATTCCATTCGAAATATTTTTCATTGCCGAGCTGTATTCCTTCCCATTACTCAACGACTAGTGGAAGAAACTACCGTACAATATGTGGAACATGCAATTCAAACCATTAAAAGCCATGCTAGACTACCATCACGAGTGAACAGAACCTAATGGGTACCATTAACTTGTACACATAAAATAACGGAATCTCACACGGTACCGGTGCCGGCACCACTGAAAACATTCACCAATTAATACCACCTACATCTACCATTCCCCACTAGTTCCAGAAGAACTACTACCTGCCAACTAATACCACCTAGCCCTATATATATAGTAAAGCCAAGTGCCACCCATTACCCACCACTACCCAGAAGCATCGGTACTTCCCAGTGCCACCACACATCACCACCCAGTACCACCAACAATAGCCCATCGTCTTCAAGTACCACAAAGTACCATTAACATAGAGCTGTTCATGCACGGCCATCGCCCCAGCGTGGTTGGCGGCCACGCAAGTATAGTTGCCCTGGTGGTGGCCCTTGACGGGGTCGATGGTCAGGATGGACGACCTTTGACCCATGGCCATGATTTGTACTTCGTCGCTAATAGTCACGGGCTGACCATTAAACAGCCATGATATCATAATGGGGTGGTCCCCCTTGTGGACCACGCAGTTACCCTGTGCCATGTCATCTTCCAGGTACTGGGGGAGGTTAAAGGCGATGGGGGAGACCACAGGGGGCTCTGCAAGGTAGGGGTGTCCAGTTAGTTACACTGGGGGATACGACCTCCTTAGGGAGACCACGATTCTGCAGAGATAGGGGTATCCAACCAGATGGAACCAGAGGGCAGAGGAGATATTACATCTCTTAGTAGACCATAATTGATTAATATGGTGCACATGCATGGGAGTGTGTCCAGATGGCTCCGGAAGGTAAGACTTTCTCATGAAGACGACAGGGGTTCCGCAACAAAGAGGGTAACAAACCAGATGTCACCTGAGGAGATATGACATCTCTAGGTAGGCCATGAGAATTCAAAAGGATGGATGTGTCCAGTTAGTTCTCCTGGGGAAATAAGACCTCCTTATGGAGGCCACATATGGGTAAGGTAAAAGGTTATGGGTTTAGACTTTATTTGGTACATAACCCAGCGCCAAATCCGATGGAAATACAAGCGAGACGATTGCGTAGGCCGTGAAAATCCGAAGACAGCGCAGTCCGTCAAAAGTTGTTCAGAATAACTTTTGGGACTGGTTTTCATTCAAATTAGATTTGTCGAAAACTTTAGAGTTGACTTGTTAACTTGACTAGGGCGAAGTTAAATTTCGAGGGTTGAAGTCGTCTTCCGTGGGTTAAGTTGACGTCAGTGGGTCAAGTTGACTTACGCGGGTTGAAGTTTACATCCTTGGATGTCGTAAGTTGAAATTGTATTCCATAATAATAATAAAATATTCCCAAAGTCAAAATCCCAAAAATTCAATTATGTACATGGAAGAATATATATTTAAAAATTCTGCACCGATAATGTTCTATTTTATAAATATATAATTTAAATAAAGTAACCTAACAACATTTATGATAATAGTAGGAATCAATTTAAAAGGTCGGCAGAAGCAAATTATAAGGTAAATACAGTAAATAGGGGCAGGTACTGAGGCTATTAAAATAAATTATACAAAGGGGGTCACCAAGTCAAGGAAGGTAAGCAACGAAGAGAAGTAACTGAGCAAAGAAGTTAAGTAATCAAATATGGCGATAAGCAACTAACTACTTTCGCATGTAGTAAAGAAATCAATAAACTGCCACACGTCTGCCACGTGTTACTAAGCCAAACGTAGAACAGAACCACAAGCCGCAACATGCGAATAGTTCCTGGCCTGGACTAGCCTAGCTCTACCTATAGCCTTACCTAACCTATGCTAGCTCAGCCTGATCAGGTCTCGTCTAGCATGAACTATCCTACCTCAACCTATAGCCGTACCTAACCTATGCTAGCTCAGCCTGACCGAGCCCCGCCAAACATGAACTAGTCTAGCTTAACGTGGCTACATTCCACTAATCTAACATAGTCCTGATTAAAAGCCTATGCTCACTGCGCTTTCCTAATATTAACTTAACCACTATTATGATCTCCTGGAAAACAATGGTCACTTTTCAACTACATTTGACGAGTTAGATAGGAGGGAATACCTATAAAAAGAGAAGCTCACCATAAACCAGCATGGGACGAAAAGTGCAACCGTACCATCACACAAACCACGAATTCCACTCAGCACAACTTACCATCTAGTACCATCAAGTGCCATCAACACCCATCTAGCGACAACAGGTGACCTACAGTGCCATCGAGTTCTATAAATTTACACCAACTAGTGCCAGGAGGAACGCCTCAGTTCCACCAAGTACCATTAACAAAGAGCTGCGCATGCACGGCCATCTCCCCGGCGGGGTTGGATGCCACGCAGGTATAGTTGCCCTGGTGGTGGCCCTTGACGGGGTCGATGGTCAGAATGGACGACCTGCCTACTTCCAGGACCTTGGTGTGGTCGGAGGGGGTTAAACGCTGGCCGTTGTACAACCAAGAAAGTATGAGGGGTTGGTCCCCCTTCTGGACCACGCAATTGGTTTGTGCCATGTCATCCTCGAGGTATTGGGGGAGGTTAAACCCGATAGGCGAGACCACGGGGGGCTCTGCGAGGTAAGGGGATGTCTAGTTATAGGTTTACCGTAATTGCACAGGGTTGCGAGAAAACGGACTTCATTTTAGATATTCTCCAAGAAAATGAGATGACAACAATCGGCGCAGGTCTTTTCCAAATTTCTCACCTATGATATACCAAAAGGAAAGTTTTCTTTAATTGGTTCCATAGTTAGATGAAGTTGAAATAAACAATTCGGTGGAAATAAACTGGTGCATGGTGATCTGATCGGTTGCCTCAAATGCACTTCCGCCAACCCCATGTCGATGTAGTCGCACAATTTATGCGCTGCATGTCAGTGCTAGAGAATTTTTCAGTTATCGCATTGAAAAAAATGTGTGTCTAATGACAGGTTTTAATAGAAAACAATCTCTCTATCAAAATAAATTGCGAAATACATAAGAATGAACTCTCCCAAAGAGCCATTCACCGAATGAAGGCCTGAAAACTTATTACACCCGATGCTCACATCTGAGGGGATTAGGGTTATAGCCCGATATGAGACACCGTGGAGGGTAGATCCGGTAAAGTGAGCTGGTGCCCATTTAATTCTCCTGGGGGACAAAACCTCCCTTAAAGGGGATTTCCTCAGTTTTGGCAAGTTAAGCCCCTATATTACTCTAACCGATGCCACCCGAGTGGCAGGTTATAAACATCAATGAATGAAAACCTTGAAAAGAGCCAGCGCGAGGTTTGAAAGAATTTGGGTTGAGGTTCTTTGAGGGTTTAGCGACAAATTGATTGTAGAAAAATTGACTTTTGAGAGGTAAATTTGAAATTGATACAAATTTGAAGAGTCTTATCACACCAAAAACTATAAAAATTTAAGGTGGCCTTACATTGTAAACTAAAAACGAAATAAGATTTACTAAATCTTAAAAATAAGTGTATTAATAAATTATTTATTATTTTTGTGCCAAATTAAGATCTATTTAGGGGTTAAAAATGGTCGAAATAAAGCAGGCATATCAATAAGGTTATCAATAATTATCAACGCGTCATCGCAGCGCCCTGAGAGAAAGACAACGCACTCAGTGCAATACGTGGGTCAGTACGACACACTTGCCTTCGTGTAATAAGTTACGATCTTTTGGCAATTCGTCCTGACTGATTTTCACTCCACAATTCACTTGTTTGGGTCAAACTTGAACGTCAGGAGCAATCGATACAGAAAAGTGAATCAGAACGACCCACTGATTGCGTGTCGCTATATAGACGAGAGCGAATGGGTCATCCTAATACAATCATGCATTTCTACAATGGGAGAAATAAGCTGGTCATTGTCCAAAAGGCAATGCACTTTTTGGCATTTGTGGGTCATCTTGATCCAGTTTAACTTGTATCGGTAGAAACGTGTCACTGGGACATGGCAACCAGTGGCACGCCTAACCCAGTTAGGTAATTTTTTCTGTAGATTACCCACTTGCAACAGGAAAATGTGTCAGAGTACAATTGCTGTGTCTTGAAGGGCGTTGGAGCTCTTGCTGTCGTTGTTGCCTCTATTGTCCTTTTCTAACGAAGAACACTTTCAAGGAAAACATAAGCTGAGAAATTACTCCAGTTTGTGGCGCTCAACATGTCATGTCTGTTCTTTCCCAGTGGGGCAAACGCCGCACTTTTGGTCAGGCTACCCAAAGAAAATTCGGGGACCGCCTAGCGTTCGGCCGAATAGTCGCTAAACTCGTCGCAAATTTATTTTGGGTATGCTTGGCCACCCGATCTGTTTCTGAAATTCTGACCAAAATCTCCATTCTGACTTTGTAGTCACCTGAGAGTATGAGAGGGTTGGCCGAGCCAAGTCATACCGAGCTAGCAAGCTGTCATTCAAAACCAGAGCCGGAGCGGACATAAAGCTGCTGATTTACATACATGCTCCCCGAGTCCCAGGCGGAACCTGCTGCAAAATCGGGCCCGCATCTAAATGGAGAAGTGGAGGAAAGCAGAGCAATGTCTAGCCTAACCTAAACTATAGTAGCTCAACTTGACCTTCCCCCTCATTGCCTTAAATAACCTGTTCAGGTTAACCTTTACTATCCTAGCATAGCCTAACCTACCCTCTCCCAGTCTAATATAATTAACCTTGCTCTAGCCTAACTTACTGCAATCAAAATCCATGTAACCAATTCAAGCCTTACCTAGAATACACCACCACCGAAAGACAAACCCTTCCACCCATTAACTATAAGACCCTAAATCAGCACAACCTGTCGTATAACAAGCCAGTAACACCACCAACAACCGACACCTTCAAGTATCATCAAATGCTACCAGGTGCCCTACATGCCATCAAGTACTGCCACTTTACACCACCCAGTACCACAAAGTACCATTAACAAAGAGCTGCGCATGCACGGCCATCTCCCCAGCGGGGTTGGCCGCCACGCAGGTGTAGTTGCCCTGGTGGTGGCCCTTGACAGGGTCGATGGTCAGGATGGACGACCTGCCTACTTCCAAGACCTTAGTGTGGTCGGAAGGGGTGAGGGGCTGGCCGTTGTACAACCAGGACAGTAGGAGAGGAGAGTCCCCCTTCTGGACCACGCAATTAATCTGCGCCATTTCACCCTCGAGGTGACGGTCAGAGTTGAAACTCATCGGGAACAAAACTGGAACCTCTGCAACGGGGGTTGAGGGAGACCGACGTGTCAAATGTTTGCGAGGGTAGCTGAGGATAGAGCGAGGGTAGGTAAGAGTAGGCAGTAGAGAGACGGTAGTTGAGTGTAGGTGAGAGTAGAACGAAGGAAATTGCGAGCAGAACGTATGTAGGTTGATGAGAGTAGAGCCAGGGAGAGAAGAAACATTGGACGCGATGTTTCTTCCTCATGAAACTACACTTTAAACATGAGTTGGCTGACTCATGCATCAGGGGGCATCGTAATCACTTTACTCATTTTTGGTGTCAGTTCAATGAACACTTTCCGTCCAAACCCATCCGCTGACTTATTATTGTCTCTGACCCTTCCATAGTCTCTGACAGCCCCTATAAGGAGCTTGGTACGAACGTACCCTGATGACGTGCCTCGCGTGCCTTAACGACCCCTAAGACGCTTGGTACGACCTACCCTGATGACGTACCTCATTCATCACGTTAGAACTTTACTTATCCGTCCAGTGCATACTACCCAATCATGGGTATTAGCTGATGTCTGGAGATACTACACCCTGCGTCATTAAGAATAATTTATACTTAACACGCATATCTTCAATGTGTTGAGCATATTATGAAATATTAACAAACTATATAATTTTTAATCAAAGCATCAATAATTATTAATTTAACCAATACATGAGATTCCTTAAGACTTAGAATAACACAAGCACCACAAGAGCCTGGCGGCAAATTAAAGGCGAAATATCAGCGGCGACCGTCCATACCACGCCCATCATTCAGTACACATATAAATATTTATAGGAGTTCCTGTAGGAAACAATAGCAAAACTGTAAAATATTTTGCAAAAATGTTAATACAAGATAAATACAATGCAGTTTATTTCCGCATGAATTACATACAAATGAAGGTGCATCTCTACAATACTCAATTAATGTCTAGTCGAGACGATAAATTCTAGTCTCTAGTCTCAATTAAAAAATACTTAATCTAGCAAAATAGGAAATTAAAAAGTGCATTAAGGGGTAAATTTTCCATTTTATAAATCAAAAAGTTTACAGAAGATCACCTATGAAGACGCCGTTTATTGCAAGCATTTTAGAAACTAAATTAAGGTGCAGGTTAGTTTGGAACACATGAGTGAAAAGAGACTACGAGAAGCCGAATACCTTGCACAAACAAATACACATAAAAGATGACAAAAGCGAGACAAAATTAGGAGAAAAATCGCAAAAAACATGTTCAAATAACATAAAACTACCATATCACAAAAAAATAAACCTTTCAATTTCCGAGCCGTGACAGAACCAGTAAATCAATAACAATCGAACCAACAACTCAATAGCGATCGAACCAACAACTCAAAAACAATCGAACCAACAATTCAATAACAATCGAACCAACAATTCAATAACAATCAAACCAACAACTCAATAAGAATCGAACCAACTCAATTACAATTGAACCAACAACACGACTCTATCAGGACTGACATATATTCTTGAACGTCAATGGAGCATAGAAAAACACCCAGTTGTGCGGCAATAAGCAGATGTCGAAGCAAAATAACGGCACAACATTCAACGGAGTCACGCCTAATCACTGGCGAACTAAAATAACGGCAAATGTTCCAGAAACAATGCGGGTGCCCTGCCTAGTAACGGCCAATTATGCCCCGACCTGCCCTTTAACGGCTATCGAAGCCCCGCCCTCTCAGCAGTAACGGCTTCTGGGGCCCCGCCACGCCTAGTAACGGCAATCGAGGCCCCGCCCAGCCTAGTAACGGCAAACGAGGCCCCGCCCAGCCTACTAAGACAAAAAAGCCCCCCTTCGCCAAGTAACGGCTAACAAAGCCCCGCCGCGCCTAGTGACGGCCAACAAAGCCCCGCCCCTCCTAGTGACAGCCAACAAAGCCCCGCCCCACCTAGTGACAGACAACAAAGCCCCGCCTCACCTAGTGACAGCCAACAAAGCCCCGCCCAACCTAGTGACAGCCAACAAAGCCCCGCCCTCGCAGTAAGGCCATCATCCGCCCCCACCATGGACAGTTAGGGACGCCACATGACGACTCTCTCCGGCAGGGTTGGACGCGACGCAGGTGTAGTTGCCAGAGTGACCGTGGGTGGCGCTTTCGATGGTGAGAATATTAGACCGCGCCCCTAGCTTGGTGGTGGACACCCCCATGGTGTGGGACACCTCCTTGCCGTGGAACTGCCAGCGAATGGTGAGGGGCGTGTCTCCGTCAGGCACGTAGCAGCCAACCTGCACGTCCTTCCCCGCCAGAACCACCGCGTCAAAGTCGAAGGGACGGATCCGAGGGGGTTCTGGGATGCGGGTAACGAGTTATACGCGTAGGAAGCGGGTATAACTCATCCGATGCAAAGGGAGTACTCGCTAGTACAAGAGGCTAAAGAGTACAACCTTTCTGATGTCCGTAGGCACTAGCTTGTACGAGAGAGTTAACAGGGTACAAAACCGACGTTCGCGGTTACCCAGTACGAGAGGGTACAAGTAACCACCTTGCAGATGCGCGCGGATACAAGCATTAAAAGTCGATTGAGTATACAACCCTGCCAACGGATTCAGTCGATTTTACTGCCCAGTCTTTTCACCCCCTTGATTTCTTACACAGGGTGAAAAATCCCGTTCGAGTAGAGAGTACGATCCTCCAATCATGCGAGGTTTATCCTTGCTCTGTGCGAACGATGGCGAAGGTTCTGGGCCCTCTCCAAAAACGACTGACCACGACACGGTAATATAAGTAATAGTTGTAATCGTGATAGTTTATTGATTAATACAGCTAAAAGTTTGGCGATGAAGTGGGCATATTCTTAAATATTCGTAGAATGAAATAATGGAAGTTGTGAGTGTAACACCGGAAGCTGCGAGCCCACAACGGAATCTATAAGCGCGACATGGTAAGCTGCAAGTGCAAGCTTCAATGGAAGCTTGCACCTCATTCGCTGACCAGACTTCTGGATGGTGTGATAAAATCTGGTCTGGATGGTGTGATAAAACGTCTAGGCAAGCGAAAAAATGTAGACAAGGTTGGAATGTTTGAAGTTAAAAGCTGGAGAAGAAACAAAATTAATAAGCGATAAGCGAAATGAAATTCAGAGTATACAAGTAGATACATTTCATTTAATACGAAAAAATGTACAATTTCTTGAACAAATTTAATTTATAAAACATCTTGATAAACCTGACCGACGGAATACGACAGAAAAAAATCCGACCGACGAAATACGACAGAAAAAAATCTGACCGACGGAATACGACAGAAAGAATCTGACCATTGGAATACAACAGAAAAAATATGATCGATGGAATAAGAAAAAAATAATGTCGACGAAAAACGAAGCAAATATTCAGTAGTTCAGAGGCGCACTGTTGTCCTGCTAGCGGTCTATTATGCCCGATAGCGGATTGATCTAATTGGCAATACTAACGGCTGTCATAAATTAACCCATTAAACCAAAAAATCGGGTACCGTTTAGGCTTCTGGGCCTATACTTTCAAAAAAGTTAAGAGATCGTAAGTTCATCAGCCAATCATTGACGGCCTATCGAGCTAAATCCACCAATCGTAGACAAGAAAATAGAGCGTAAGTACTTACGTTCACTTAGCGAGTTTTGAAAGTGTGGCCCCTGCTCGGGAATCGCAAGACTTAGCTTAGAGTTATTTTGGGTCTGCTTGGCCACTCTATCAAGTCAGCTTCTGATCAAAATCTCCTTACTAACTTTATGTATAGTTAGGACAGTATAGTGTCAGTTTTTCGCATTAAATACACTGTTATTTATAGTCGCCTATAACAGTGTGACAAAATTTGGCCCGGCCGAATCATGTCGAGCTTTCAAACTGCCCAGAGGCTGGACTTCAAGCCCGGCCGCAGCGGACATTAGCGACTGCCTTACGTGCTCCCCGAGTCCTGGGCGGCGCCTGGTGCAGAGTCGGGCCGCATCCGGACATTGTTATTGTACACAACAACTGATAACCCACTACCTCCAATTATATTCAACTACCAACCTGCCGACCTTACCACTGTCCTACAACTGATATCTAACCTACCCTCCACCTTATAAACTCGCTACTCTCCTACAGATAATTCGCTACCCTCCAAACTAATAACCCACTACCTTTCAGCTGATAACCCACTACCCTACGACTGACAATCAACCAAAGGACATACGGAGTAGATAAATTGGCGACGAGGTAGAATTCCCCTGGAAATTCACTCGGCATTTGACTCCCACTGAGCGTAAAAGTTTATCAATTAGCCTTCAGTACTCCTAAGTATCCAAGTGTTCAGCACGCACGGTAACTGTGCCCAAGTATCCCTCAGTATCTTCACCATGCACGGTAAGAGTGGCCGAGTATCGCTGGCTGCCAGCAGCGTTGGTAGCGTCACAAGTGTACTCCCCGGAGTGTCCGTGGGTGACCGAAGTGATACTCAAGATACTCGAGCGGGCCCCCACCTTCATGGTATTGACCCCCATGACATGGGCGACCTCCTTGCCGTGGAAGTACCAACGCAGGGTGAGTGGCAGGTCCCCCTGCGCCGCGTTGCAGAAAAGCTGCACGTCTTGGCCCGAGAACGTCTTGCCCGGGAACTCAAACGGCAGAATAACGGGCGGTTCTGCCGTTTATAATAACACGAGAGAAAATAATATAGTAAAAATGTCGTTTTCACCTTCCTATGTCATCGCCGCTCTTTCGCAAACGTTTCTTTATCGTCCTCTGCTCTAGCGCGGAAATGAGGAGTACTGAACGCGGTAAAATTCGAAACGATAGCAGTTAAATAGGTCTTGGATTCGGTAGATATATCACTGTAGCGCAGCAGTAGCGGCACCGTAATTAATTAGAGGAGCGAGTCGTGGGTTCGAGCCTAGGAAACTTCAATTCATTTCTCAGTGTCGCTGATTGGCGGCGCATGGTAGCTGTCGAATGTGGTGCTTCAGCATGGTTACGGGGGGTATCCAAAACTAACCTAGTACCGTTACCTGTAGTCACAAGCCTGCAATGCACGAAGGCTGTTAAAAAAAACCCTTTACAGACGGTTTATAACGGCCTCAATGCGCAGTGGCTGAAAATGTTTAAATAAAATATTAACATGCAAAAACTTTTTAGATACAATAAAGCTAAGAAAATCAATAAAATAAAAACATGCAGGATATTGAAATTTAAATCAAAAATATTTAAAATAATGATTTACACACAGCAACGGGAAAAGCTTAAACCATAGAACACAATAAAACACGATTAAGTTGTTTGCCGTTTTGCTTTCATTCACAAAATGTACAAAACCCATATATACTCAACTCATTTCGGTTTAAAGATCCTACAAAGACTTTCGGTGCAAGAAGCTGCAGTTCTCAATGTAGAACCTCTACATACCGGACTCTACTTATGGTAAAACTACACGTAATATCAGACCGACCATACTATCATAACAGAAACCTTCACTATAAGTCTAGACATCAGACAGTATCGGGCAACTTTGCTAAGACACCAACAGAAAAAGGAAACCTTCTTTAGGACACCATGGAAGGAACCTTTGTTTAGGACATCAGTAGGCAACGGAAATTCAACCTAAGAAACCATCAAGTAACGGAAACTCTCTTAGGATACCAACAAGCTACGGAAACTCTCCTAGGATACCACCAAGTTACGGGAACTCTACCTAGGTTACCATCGTACAAGGGAAACTCCTCACAAGATACCTAGAGATACTGCAACTGCCCAGGATCCTGAGGGTACTGATACGTTATAGGAGACCTTCAGCTAGTACCAAGATGTCATGGTACTGCGAGTATCACCATTAACGTCCAAGGTCCTGGTTATATTGGTTGTCCCCGCGGGGTTGGACGCCAGGCAGGAATAAGTCCCCCGGTGCTCCGCACCAACGCTGTTCACACTCAAGATCGACGTCCTCTCGCTGATCCGCTGGGTGAAGATCCCACTCGAGGGGGAGATCTTTTCCCCGTGTGCGGTCCACTTGATTTCAAGGGGCGAGTCCCCGTCCCCCACCGTGCATGTCACCTGCACGAAGCTCCCCGCGTGGATGTGGTCCTCGAACGCGAATGGGATGATCCGAGGCGGAACTACGGGGTGCGTCAGATAAACTCAAATTTTGAGGAGTAAAAAACAATTATAGATGCCGTTTTACTTAAATTATTTTCCTCTTGCAGGCGACCTCATTTATTTTTTCTTGCAGTTTTAACATAACCCGATAAGAAGAAGTCTCCTGGCGAGCCGAGCCAGTTCATTCCATTGCCAAAGTTTGCATCAACGGCGAACCCGTGGCGCTCTTCCGTCCACTGCCAGATCGTAACTGTCAGTAGCGGGAACAAAAATTGGATACCTACTATCCCGTACGAGTCCCCTTCCAGCTCCATAAATTCACTTCTTTCCGGTTGATTTTATACAAAGGTATACATCCAGTTTTTTCAGGAAGTACACAGTCTGAAAAGGTAGTCCACCTAATTTTCCAGGGAGTGCACAACCAATCTGTAAAATGTACTCCACCTAATTTTACAGGGGATGAATAACCAGTCTGGAAAAGGTAGTCCAAATAATTTTACTGGGGTACACAATCAGTCTGGAAAAAGTAGTCCACCTAATTTTCCAGAGGGTACACAACCAGTCAGAAAAGGCAGCCGGCCTAATTTTCAAGGGAGTACACAACCAGTCTGAAAAGGTAGTCCACCGTATTGGGGAGGAAAGTTCGCGACTGGTTTAAGTCTCGTTCGCTAAAGAGCGCAACCATCGAAGGTCACACAGGATCGGTATTGGGCATGATTATTATTGACAATTTAGGATTGTTGAATACCAATTTGTCATTTATTAGCCTCCATCAGCGAATATGAACCATCCAAGATGACGAACATGAACCATCCCTTATTTTAATCGAAGTATCCTTAAATGGCGTTGGATATAACCGAAATTTTTAGGTTTTGTAACCTCTCAGCGAGGTGGCCGAGTGCTGAACGAACACCGAGATAGAGAAGGTCAGAAGGTTGCAGGGTTAGAAACCCAGCAAGCTGTGAATATTCTGGGATATCTGAAATTGATGTCAGTTGCAATCAACACGGACACCTTTATTGCTATCAATATTGCTTCTGCAATTGTTTTTGCTATAGCTATTGCTACAACTTTTAGAATCTAGGAACTTAAGACAAAATATCTCACAGATCTTTCTGAGCCGTATAAATATACATGTAATACATACAAGGACTGAATTGATACTTTGAAAATAGACATCCACATAGTATCATAGCTGGACGATGTAATACTTGTGTAATAACAAATACAATCGTACAAAATAAAAGATCTACAGTAAAATAGAGTAACGTAAACGAAACGCTCAAATGAAATAAAAATATGGCGTAAAATCAACCATGCATACATAAAAAATAGTACATTACAGTTTAATGAGAGAAATACAAAAAATTAATAAATAAATTAAATATATTTACAGACTTATGCTCATTGATCACTGAACAACGATTCTCGGTGCAAAGAAAGCATTGAGATAACAAAAAACTACCATTGAGAATTCAATAATTGAACACACGACCACGTCTTATCGAAAGAAGTTGACACCAACAAATTTCCAACAACTGGGAAACGATGACCACAAAATAATCCGTTTAGTTGTCATCCCCTTCAAATATGCACAACGTTGAAAAATCCGACAACCTAAGGCATCACCTATGTTGGGAAACTTCATTTCATTTCCTATGGCATGAACTATGTTGGGGATTTCATTTCCTAAGGTACCAACTATGTTGGGGATCTATATTTCTTAAGGTAACCTATGTTGGGATCTTCATTGCTAAGGTAACTCATGTTGGGAATCTTCATTTTCTGAGGCATCAACTATGTTGGGGAACTTCATTTCCCAAGGTATCACTGATGTTGGAAAACTTCAAATCTTAAAGCATCAACTATCTTAGTCCTCCAGAATCCCCCAAAAATATCCCTGTGATATACTTATATTCGCCACGTAGTTCCCAACATTTGCAAAAAAATCACCGTCAACCCAGAGCACTTGGGTGAAGTTAGACGTCCCCGCGGGGTTAGAGGCGTGGCATGTATATGTTCCTCGGTGTTCGGATCCCACGCTGTTCACACTCAAGATCGACGTCCTCTCACTGATTCTTTGGGTGAAGATCCCACTCGAGGGGGAGATCTCATCCCCGTGTAGGGTCCACCGTATTTCTATGGGGGAGTCCCCTTCACGCACCGAACAAATCACCTGCACCAGACTCCCCGCAGGGATGTGCTTCTCGAAGTAGAACGGCATGATCTTGGGGGTGACTAGAACAAAGGGAGACTTTTACATCACCCTCATCCTTACTTTGGATTGAGTAGAAACACAGGGAGACTATTACCTCATCATCCTTTTTCCCTACGTGGCAGTGAGTGAATGTAGAACAGAGGTGGACATTTCCTTACCATCATACCTACGGCTTGACTAGTAGAGAGGGAAACTATTCTCTCACACTCATTTCTACTCCTCCTACGTTCAACTCGCCCATTTTTCCACCTCCCCAGTCTTTCTTCAAACATGGGACATTTTCACCCTATCAAAATAGGGGAACCGTCTAGGCTTCGGCCGAATAGTCGCTTAACACATCGCAAATTTATTTTTGGACCGCTTGGCCACCCGATCGAAATCAGTTTCTGGTCAGAATCTCCTTGACAACTTTATGGTCGCCTGCGAGTATAAGGGAAGCTGAACCGAGTCATATGTAACTTGCAAGCTGCCCAGAGGCTGCAACTCATGCCGGGCCGAAACGGACATTAGCGGCTGATGTACGCGCTGCCAGAGTTCTAGGCGGTATCTATTTCAGAGTGGGGCCGACATTAAAATCTCGGTAGGGCAGAGCCAAGAAGGTCGTGTTCAGTGTTATGTTTTCCCTCAACAAGCCGTTCTTGACAAATGAGATACCACAAAAGTCGCGATCCGAGATTTGCACAAACGGGTGCAATTAATCCTTCGGGCGTTTCTCCAGCGACGCATTTAGGAACTTTTGTACTAATTATATACAATGAATCAACATTTTGGTGACTATAATAATTAAATATATGCATATACGTTAATAATATTATATATATTGATTATTATAGTAATTGCTGCTCCTGGCGAATTGAATACCAAATTCTGCACTGCAGGACATGGCAGTGATGAGGCGGCGGCTGATGAAACAGACATGGCTAATGTGGCTCATAAATACATTACAATGGCTAAATGTTAATCTAGTTACCATCTAGTTATGCAAGTCCACTCAAGTGCTACAATATTATGCAAACAAAATAACGATTAACCAAATAATAATGAAATAATAAATTAACAGGAAGAACCTACGGCGGGGCACCAGCGTGGCCTGGGACTGCAACGTTCAGAGCTACTCAATTGTAACTACGTTCTATAGTACTATAACCTCATGTGCACATAAGAATTTATATGCGTATAAGAGATGTGTGTACACATGAGCTACACATTCATGTACACAACATTACAATAATCCAACAATACAATGCACAAATATACATAATTGTGACTAGACAGATAAATGAAGGAGTGAATTATGGAGAAAATCTTATGAGAGACATCCACTACAAACCCTTTCCAAAGTCCAAAATAAATCAACTGAAAAATTTTTGGTTTAAATAAAAAATCGACAACCAGGCTGAATAGAACTCAATAGAAAATTCACTGAAAATGTGAGTAAGAATAAAGATAGAAATCTACCAAAAATACAGCATGAAAGACAATTCTGCCAAAAGAACAGCATGAAAATTTAAGGAAATTCTGCCAAAAATTTATGAAACAAATCAAGGGAAACGACCCAAAATTTAAGGTGGAAATATAGGGAATATCCACCCAAAATTCACAATGACAATTTCAGGGAAATTCAAGGCCAATTCACAATCGAGAAACTCAACTCGAGTTTCAACTCGGAAATCGAGAGAAACTCAACCGAAAATTGCCGACCAGGTTACAATCACCTCACCACTGATCTAGGGACGAAAAAGACCAGCAGCTCAACCCGGAGTTGCCCGGGATGGAAAAACCCTTTACCCAGAATCCAGTCATTTGTATGAGTAGAGTAACAGAGAAGGACCCTTTCAGGTCACATTTGGTGGAAAAGAAGGGTTCATTCAGCCCAACTTTACCGGAAGAGGAAAGCCTTTCAACTCAAATTTAGTGTAAGAGAAAAGCCCATTCAACCCAGACTCAATGAAAAAGAAGGGCCTTATCAAACCACACTTTGCCCTGAACTTTAATTCAAGCCCTGTTGTTTCATTAGAAGAAATTTTGAATGATTGTTTCTGAGTCTATCGCTCCTCGTCAAATCTAAAAATCATGTCCCGACCCTTTGATCCAACAAACCACACTCTTTACAATCTCTCATCTGAGTACAAACTGTAATTCCTCATAATCCCTCACTACTTTACGGTGTCTTATAAATGCGATATACGACCCATTGAATTATATCTCGGTAACCACCCCCAGGGTTTGGGGGTCTTTGAGGGTCTGGGGTATCGCAAATCCCCGTCACAATTCAGCATCGTCACTCATGGTCACCATTAACGGCAAGGGTCTGGGTGAAGTTGGTGGTCCCCGCGGGGTTGGACGCCAGGCAGGAATAAGTCCCCCGGTGCTCCGCCCCCACGCTGTTCACACTCAAAATCGACGTCCTCTCGCTGATCCGCTGGGTGAAGATCCCACTCGAGGGGGAGATCTTCTCCCCGTGTGCTGTCCACCCGATCTCGATGGGGGAATCCCCTTCGCTGATGGTGCAGATCAGCTGCACGAAAGTCCCCGCGCGGATGTTGCGCTCGAAGCTGAAGGGGATGATCCGCGGAGGGACTGGTGGGAAGGGCAGGTTCACGGTGGGGTGAGTAGAACTAAGGACCATACCTAGACTGGGGGCCGGAGCTACTATCCGGTCGATCCTCGGCTAGCTAAGGGCTGGTCTTTCGATGGTAACCGGGTTATTATTGGCTGGTTACGGCACCGTTTCTGACCCGTTAACCGGATGGTTCTTGGCTAGGTACGACATCGTCCGTTGCCAGTACAGCGAAAGAGCGGTCCATACGTTTCCGAACTTCCTTAATTTTGTCCAGTAAATTTCCTACCAAGCAACGCGGTACAACCAACTTTCCTGCATTTAATCTTTAGGACCTTCAATTTCCGAAGTGGAAACTTCTAGCGAGCTTAAATTCTTCAACATGTACTTTGTAAACATTAATAAATTATGTGCACATAAATATATAATTGGAATAGAGGGATAAATTTATAACAAAGCAAGTTAATTTAGTTATAAGATAATTAGTGATATTTATTTAAAGTTAATAATAACATAAATTAATGAAAATAAAAGTATCTTATTATTAATCAGCAGTTATACATTTGTCGAATTTTCAAATTATTTTTTTCAGGACGTAAGTAGAAAAAGTACATAAAATAAGGAGGTTGAATTTAACCACAAACGATCAATAAGGAATTCGACCTTCACTTTCTTTTCAAACAAGAAAACACTTGAACACAGGCAATATTTAAACATTTTAATACTTGTGTAACTTTAAAACTGTAGCACAACAATCAACCCAGCCAACAAAATTCAAGAATATCAGCAATAAATACAACACGAGAAAATCTTTTTTACTTCAAAAAGTGAATCAACAGACATGAATCCCAACACAAATGTAATGGACACAGCAAAAAAAGTTTTCCAATTTGTTTTCAACCATATAGCGTTTCTTACGCCTTTAAACAAAGGAAACTGCGAATCGATTTCAGGTTCTGTTTCATAGGATCAGAAGCTGGGGCGACTTTATATCAGAAGCTAAGGCGGCTCTGAATCAGAAGCTGGGGCGGCTCTGAATCAGAAGCTGGGACGGCTCTAAATTTGTTTAAACCAAGTTCTTCGACAGAAAGCATAGAATTTTATAGATAAGGGAAATTGTGAAGAAATGAATCCTAATTTGTTGTGAACAACAAGGTACCAACCACCCACCAAGCATTCATCAAAAATATACTACAATTAACTAAACCTATAGCACTAATCTACTCTATAAAATAATTAGTCATCTACTCTATACTAACAACTGACGCAGCAATTCGAAACTAAACTACCTGGAGGCCATGACTACGCTGCTGTCCCGATTCACAGCCCATTTCAACCGACTCTCAACATACGTGACGTGTTGACCAACATTCACAACAATAACCAGTTTACCGATTTCCACCTACACACAAATCTAAAGTACAAACTAATACTACCAACAGTACCCAACCCACAAGACGGACGAGTAATCTATAGTCGTTTACTTGCGGAAGATATACTTTTCATGTTATTACCATGTATCGGAGGGAGGAATTGACATAAAATCACCATTGGCCTCGAGGGGGAATCAACATAAAATCACCATGGACATAAAGAGGGCTGTCGAGGTAAGCCTCCCCGTAGGGGTTGGTTGCTTTGCACCCGTACACCCCACTATGGTCAGCCCCAACGCTCGTCAGCAGCAGCACCGACAGCTTCGACTGTATCGTGTTGATTACGAAGGAGGGTGACGATTCTAAGGGCTCGTTGTCCTTGAACCACTGCAGGGTCAAGGGGTCGTCGCCCTTAGTGACAGCGCACGACACCTGCAGCAGCTGACCCTCTTGTACCTCCGAGGGGAACGCGAACGGCAGGATTTCCGGTGTAACTAAGAGTGAAGGCAAGTTTCGGGGATAACTATTGGTGTCATAGGGGAAGACCAGCCTTATGAACGCCACTAACCCACCCCCAACCAAAACACATCCAATCAACGTACGTCCAACCCAATTTTTGACGACTGTCTAAAACTCCAGTAAGCTTTTCACTCACACCATCACCGATCAGATCCACAATAATATAAAAATAGCTCAAGACTATGTCTGGAACGTCCATCACTCCACCAATTGCCACCTGCCCATAGATGGCAGATATTGGACGCGGGACCTCTACGGGTACAACTGCCCTACAACTGCCGACGTCGCGTGTGTTGGTCCTTTCAACAGTTGTACTGGCAGAGCATACTAAAGTTATGACAAAATAGCATGTTTTTCTTGTTGTTAAACAAATAATACTAATCAGCATCAACAAAATAGAAAATAATAACAAAATGGCAGGGTTTTGCAGCCGTACTTAAAACACGGGTGGAAGTATTAAAGTTTAGTTAAGTGCAGGAATGTCGATGCAGGGAAATGCAGTAAAATAAAAGGTATCTAATGCTTTTAAAAAAAGGGTTCAAAATGCAATTTATGCAAGGAAGGGTGGTGCAGGAATAGGAAACTATGCATTGAAGATGGAGAAATGGAAATGCCTACAAATGGTGGAGAACGATATGAATTTGGTTGCGGAATGTGAGGGGTGAAACTGAGCATGTTACCCTGAAAGTGTTAGTGTTGGGGCAGATGCGAGTCGAACATTAGTCAACATCGGTGCTTGTGACGACACTAAAGTGATGACCACCTTGCACCAACAGATGGGTGGTGAAGTTGTCACTAGCGATGCTGTTACTTGCGAGACAGGTGTAGTACCCCTTGTGCTCGGGTACCACGCTGGATATCAGTAATACGCTCAACTTTGGCGAGAGGAGGTGGATTGATATTCCTGTTTCGGCATCCGAATCCAAGAGGACACCGAAACGTGTATTGATTCCTACCGGGTGGTGGACATGGGCATTGGATACCGGATGTTGCTTGGAGGTGGTAATGGATCCTGGTTGGAGGTTGGGGGACGGAATAGGTCCCAAGAGGTGTTTAGAGGACGAACTTGGTTCCACTAAGAGATTTTGAGAAGTAACAGATCCCGAATGGTGACGTAGCATTCCTATCTGGTGGTCAGTCATAGTACCGGGGCCAGGAGGTGTTTCTATTTGGTGATGTCGGACTGTACTCTCACCGAAGTGCATTTCGCCATTATTGGGTTGCCTTTCTTCAGGGTTGTGGGACATCTCACCATTAATACGTGGCAAACCATCAACAGTACGAAACGTTCCTCCATTCTTGCGAGGCACCTCAAGAAGGCTGGGCGTGAGTTGAGAAGGTACTGTAATGTTTCCACGAAGTTTACTTACTTTATTGTAGTGTCTTGTTTTCCTTTGAATTGGGTATTCTTCAAAATTGACTTCGTTGCTTTTCACGTGACCTTTCGACAGTCTTTTACGCCTGGCAAAGTTTGGTCTGCCAGGACCATCCGAAAGGGTTGTTGAAGTCCGAGAATGTCTACCCAATGCGTTGGAGTATTGAAGTGATTGCAAAACTTCCTTGATGACTCTATTGTCGGTAATAGGGTAGTTATCGACAAGTTCGCCATCGAGTTTCACCTCAGAAAATGCGTTAGCAGCAAGTTCATCACTACCTTGGTTCACGCCAGAAACTTCCATCCCGACTCGATTCTCACCAGAAGGATGGTTCTCAACGAGTCCTCCATTTTTCTTTTCCTCCAGACTTCCATCTACACCAGTTACTGCACCTAGAGTCCCATGAGAACTTGGTGGCGGCGTGTCAACCAGTGGAGTGTTGGAGAACGGACCGTCGCTTTGAAAATACTCTTGGTGAGTGGATTGGTTTGGTGCCGAATTTTGGTCGAGTACAGAATTTTGGTTGAGTACAGAATGTTGGTTAAGCACAGTTTCTGGGTTGAAAAGAATGTGTTTTTTGTTAGGGTGTTGGTAGGACTTGTACCAGGCTATGGTGACGGGGTTGTCCCCACTAGTGATCAGGCAGGTAAGCTGCACCAAGGCCCCCTCCTCCGCCACCTCCACCACTGAGGAGGGTCTGATGCGGGGGCCCACTGGTTATGGCAAACCAGCACAACGGAGGATAACCGGAGAATAATGAGTAAAGTACACTCAGATAAATCAAAGAGATATTGTCCAAATAGCAATACAATTTTGCCCGTATGTAGGTTATCTTGACCTGGACCTATACTTTCAAAAAAGTTAAGAGATCGTAAGTTCATCAGCCAATCATTGACGGCCTTTCGAGCAAAATCCACCAATCACAGACGAGAAAATAGGGCGTAAGTACTTACGTTCACTTAGCGAGTTTTGAAAGTACGGCCCCTTGTTTGGTCCAGAAAAAGGACGTAGTAGTCGGCAGTAGTACACACGTACACGAGGCAAATATGTGCGTCACTATTTGGATAATAATACCCAGCAATTTTTCTGACTGCAATGAAACAAGTAAATGACAGCATATGAAACAAGTAAATATTACAATGAGGATGAAGCGAAGAAATAGTCAAAAATATTAATAAAATAAATCTGAATGATTTAGTGAACGATAAGAGTGATGAATGAATAGTGAATAGATGAGTGAAGCATGCATGAGAACCGCAACAGACGTTCACACTTGAGACAAAAATTAGTTTATTAATAATTGTTAAATATTACATAATATTTTAAGGAATAATATTTAGAATAATATCAATAATTAAATATTGATTAATTCAGGAGCATTTATAGTTTCATGATTATAATCAGGAGTGATGATTAATCGAGTTAAATGCTTACACCAATTATCTGCATTGTTAAATTATATATTTTTATGTATGTATTTAAATGAACATTAAGTCTTTTTTATGTCAGGAAGCCATATTTATTTATGACTGGTATTAATGATAAGGTTCTACTGACGACAGCCATTTTTAAGCACCAAATTTGCAGGATGCCTATTATACGCGCATAAAACGCCTATGAATCACGCATAAAACGCCTATAAATCGCCTATAATACGCGCATGAAGCGCCTTCAATACGCGCATGTAACGCTTAAAATAAGCGCATAAAACTCCTATAATACGCGCATAAAACTACTATAATACGCGCATAACGCGAGTCTCGTGGGTTGAAATATCAACTTACACGTGGCGCTTGAATCTCGTGGGTTGAAATATCAACTTACACGGGGAGCTTGAATCTCGTGGGTTGAAATATCAACTTACACGGGGAGCTTGAATCTCGTGGGTTGAAATATCAACACACACGTGGCGCTTGAATCTCGTGGGTTGAAATCAACTCACACGTGGCGCTTGAATCTCGTGGGTTGAAATCAACAAAAATCAACCAGAACAAACGACCGATGGAAACAACGAAAATTCACCCCCTTTCCCCCCCATTGGGGAAAGGGGGGGTTTCAACCCCCAACTCCCTAACCCCCGAAGAGCAATATATATAACATGCCATTAAAATAAAAAGGACACGTGCACCGCAACTGAAAAATTTTAATTAAATAATAAAATTTCGATAACGTATCAAAAAATTATTAATTATAAATAAATTTTTCATCAAAATTCATAGGGAATTTTTTATTTTATAAAGAAACGTAAATTTTGTTCGCATGCGGGACGAAATTTAAAATATTTTGAAAAAAAACTGAAAAAACTTAAATTTAAATAATGTTTAAAAAGAGCGGCAAATTCTAGCGCGACGTAATACACAACATGATGTGTAGTATACACATGTGCAGAATTATTGATGGTACACATGTGTAGAATTATTGGTAGCACACATGTGTAGAATTATTGATAGTACACATGTGTAGCTTTACATGTATTAAACCTGTGTAGCTTCATGTGTAGTACACCTGTGTAGATTTATGTTTAGTACACATGTGTAGATTTATTGATAGTACACATGTGTAGAAGGCACACAGCTGTGTTGAACCATGTATAACTTACCGTGCGTTGAACTCTCGAGTTGAACAAGTTGAAGTTGAAGATGACCTGGCACTTAATACAAAACACAGCAAATATACAGAATAATAATGATAATAATAATAATACAAAGTACAAATGTGGGGGAAAAATATGAATTAATACACATGAGGATTAGTACACTAGTCACCCATCTGGGGTACTCACCCATCACCCCCCCCCTCCTGGGGTACTCACCCATAGATGTGTAT